>NC_052951.1:7370163-7487101 GCF_013358895.1 Oreochromis aureus | reverse complement strand
GGAAAAAAAACATGTTGGCCAAGGTGGAATTGAACCCATAACATTTGGGCTGCAGGCGTGTGTTCTTACCAACTGCGCTACTAGGAAAGACAGGAAACAACTTGGAAAACAGGTTCATGAGTAGTCAGAATGAGATCGCGGTGAGAGGCGAAAGACGCCGTTTTTTGGAGTTACAAAACGTCGTGTAACTCCAAAACTAGGTGGGATAGTTCTTGTACTGGATGACTCAGCGGACTTTGGTGTACTTTGACTGCGATTTTCATAGCTCTTTGTACCTCCGTCGCGGAGATATGACGAGAGAAGAAACGGCTTCATTTTCAGAGTTTGAAAACAAACGTAATTTATGGCTCAAGAGTAAGATGACAGTAAAAACTGCTCACACCGTGACTGTCAGCAGTGTCTGAAGATGAATTGGCAGCATGCAGATCAATCTTACAACGAAGCTCAGAGAGAGAGAGAGAGAGAGAGAGAGGGAGCGAGCGCGGGCGGGCGCGAGCTTGTATTTCCACCCAAAGGTGGTAGGGAGTGCTCTTTATTAAACACTTGCTTGTGCTACAATGTGCTTCAAGGGTCATTAACAGCATAACAGAATTCACTTATGGTACTGCATTCTTCCTATAAAACAATAACTGACTTTGTACCGTAGTATAAACACAACATTCAAGACAACAGTTAAAAGTAACGTAACCATAAACAATGAAACAAGAACATCTAAACAGCAGCACATGTCCCAAGGCATGATGGGAGAGAACTAGCTGTTCCACCAACACGCCACATTATTTATGAATTGTGATTTGGCAGAAACACTGGGACTTGATATAAATAGTATGATTTACATGAAATACTTTGACTTAGCAGAAATTCTATAATCTAGCAAAAAGCACTTCAGCATAGCAGAAATTCTATGATTGAGCAGAATTACTAGGATTTAGCACAAACACTATGATTTGGCTCAAAAACCTTTATTTTGCAGTTATATTGTGATTTGGCAGAAATACTATGCTTTGGAACAAATACCAAGATTTGGCAGAAATGCTATGAGCAGTAATAATATAACATAGCAGAAATACTGTTATTTTGTGGAAATAGTATGCTTTGGCACAAATACCATGATTTGGCAAAAACACTATGATTTAGCAGAAGTACTAAGATGTAGTAGAAGTACTTTGATTTAGCAGAAATACTATTATGGAGTAGTAATACTTTAACATGGGAGAAATATTGATACAGACACACAAACATACACATACACAGAGCCTAAAGTGAACAGAGGCTGTTAGGAGTCTGGGCTTGGTATATCTAGGTCAGTTAAATTAGCTGCACCTGCTGTAATCAGCCCTTACACACACAGACACAGAGAGAGGTATAAGTTTTCTGCAGTGTATTTCTCACATTCAGGATTCCCCTCAAACAAATGGCCATAATTTCCTAACCGTAGGGGCTAGAAAGCTCATTCTGACACCGTTTTGTTCAGAAGAGATGGGGGAATCTGCAGGTCTTCATAATTCAGAGATAAAATATGAATTATTAAAGATATATGACTTGTAATATACTGTAACTGAGTAGAGGCGAAGCAAAACTGCCTTGACTTGCCCTCAAACAACGTTTTGTAACTCTAAATCTATATGGAGCATCAAAATCATTCTTTCACCGTAAGAAACAGCAGCCTTTGGTGAACAGTCATGGAAATTTTTAGGTCTCTGTTGAAATCCATCAAAAAGATATGACGAGAGAAAAAAGTGCCTCATTTCCAGAGTTTGAAATCTGAAGAAATCTGAGCGAGGGACAAATTTCCTATCATCAAACAAGTGTAATTCATGGCCAAACAGTAATAGGTTAGGAAAAAATTCTTGAATTGTGAGCATCAGGGATGTCTGAAGATATATTGGCACAAGCGTCATGTCTCAACTTTGTTTTGTTAAGGAGATATGACGATTTGAAAATGCCTGTCATGAGAGAAATCCAGCGCTGATTTTGAACAAGCTCTCCATTGACTTTCTATGGAGAGTTTTCAAACTTTGTGTTGCTCTGAGGAGATTTGCAAAAAATCTATAAGTCCCACAATAATGATAGTGACATTTTCTGAAAGCCAGCAAAAATACCTACGTTTTGATGTATAATTTGTGGAGCTTGAGTGGAAATTGAGCGAGTAGCAAGAAGTTGTTGGAACATGAAGAGAAAATTCAGAATGGACGAGTGTCCACTCTGAGTTAATTGCATAGCAACCATAACAACGCATGTATTTTCTGAAAAATCACAATTTTGCAACTGAAAACTTAAAGAGGGATAAGATTAAAATGGTAGAAGATCTGAAAAAGCTGAATCATACAGGAATAGTTCAATAATTTGAGAACATTTTAAAGTTTGAATGGAGTTCCAAGGTGAAAGTATAAGAAAGTAGTTAAGTTTCAAAAACAAGCAAGTTTTAGCAGAATTGTGGAAGTTTTCCATTCATTTCATTGGGACAAATTAAAGGAAAAAAGTGTAATATTTTAAAAAGTATAATAGTAATAAATACCAAAAGTCATAGCTGGAATTAGCAGAAAGAGCAGAACAGTTTAGAGTTTGAACGGTGAAAATCGGCTGAAAACTGAGGGAGTAGTTAAATGCCGAAAAACGTACGGAAGCAACTTGCAGATGAAGAATAACTAGAAAAATTTGCATTTCCTGCGAAAATGCTGTGTGGATGCCTTAACGCTGAAGCTGTCTGCTGAAAAGCTGAAAAAGCTGAAAAGTTGCAAAAAGTTGCATGGTGGTGAAGAAAAAAAAAATGTCACCCTGAGCAGGATTCAAACCTGGCCCTCCTGGGCTCAAGGTGACGGCTCAGCTCACTGTGCCAAACTCACTCTCACAAGGAAAGAGATGGAGAGACTGACAATTAAGGTGGACTGAGTAGAAGCTGCTGAGGATTGTGCTGATAAGAGGTGAAAAGGCTGAAAATTTTGCAGAAAAGAGGTGACTCAGTAGAATTTCTGCAGAAAAGAGGGAAAGAAGCAGAACGTTGCGTTGAAAAGAGGTGAATGAGCAGAATTTCTGCTGAAAAGAGGCAGAAGGTTCTGTATGCAGAAAAAGAAACACTGTTGAACCATGTGTGAAATAAAGAAAGAAATGAAATGAAAGAACAACCTGGTTCTGCTCAAATTCACCAATCAGAGGTACTGCTTCTGTCTGCTTCATCAGGCTGTTTACTTGTATGTATTTCTGCCATGTGGTGTTGACAAGAATCTGAGGTCCACATTAGAAAAGCTGCTAAAATCATAAAACTTTGCAGAATTGCAATAAATTAGCAATATAAATTACAGGTCTGTGATAGTGTATCAATTTGTAGTGAAAAAAAAAATGTTGAACAAGGTGGGATTGAACTCACGACCTTTGAGCTGCAGAGCCGTGTCATTACTGATTGCGCCACCTGGAAAGGGGGTGGGGGTCTGAAAGACAGATACTTCAGCAGTCAGAATTAGATCGCGGTGAGAGGCGAAAAACGCCGTTTTTTGGTGTTACAAAACGTCGTGTAACTCAAAAACTAGGAGGGCTAGCGGCATAATTCTTGTACTGGGTGAATCAGCGGACTTTGGTGTACTTTGACTGTGATTTTCATTGGTCTATGTACCTCTGTCGCGGAGATATGACGAGAGAAGAAACGGCTTCATTTTCGGAGTTTGAAAACTGAGAGAAGGACAGATTTCCACCCCTCAAACAAACGTAATTCATTGCTCAACGGTAAGATAATTGTAAAAACTGCTTCCACTGTGAGTGTCAGCAGTGTCTGAAGATATATTGGCACAAGCCTCATGTCCTAACTTTGCTTTGTTAAAGAGATATGGCGATTTGAAAATGCCTCCCGTTACAGAATTTCAGCTCTGAATTTCAAAACCTCCCCATAGACTTTGAATGGGGAGTTGTCAGACCTTGTGTCACTCCGAGGCAAATTGCAAAAAAACGGTAAATCTCACAATAAAGATAGTGACATTGTCTGAAAGCCAGCAAAAATACCTACGTTTTGATGTATAATTTGTGGGGGTTGAGTGGAAATTGAGCGAGTAGCAAGAAGTTGTTCAGACATGAAGACAAAATTCAGAACGGACCAGCACTCACTCTGAGTTAATTGCACAGAAATGTGGAAGTTTCCCATTCATTTCAATGGGACAAATTAAAGGAAAAAAGTGTAATATTTTAAAAAGTATAATAGTAATAAACACCAAAAGTCATAGCAGGAATTAGCAGAAAGAGCAGAACAGTTTAGAGTTTGAACGGAGAAAATCGGCTGAAAACTGAAGAAGTAGTTAAGCGGCAAAGAACGGAGCAACTTGAAGAATAAAGTATAAAGAATAAAGAGAAACAGGAACTCAATAGTGTGGAAGCCCTTTTAGGGCATCCACACAATAAAGAGAAAGAATAAAGAGAAACAGGAACTCAATAGTGTGGAAGCCCTTGAGGGCATCCACACAACTAGAAAAATTTGCATTTCCTGCGAAAATGCTGTGTGGATGCCTTAACGCTGAAGCTGTCTGCTGAAAAGCTGAAAAAGATGAAAAGTAGCAAAAGTTGTATGGTGGTGAAAAAAAACATTGCCACCCTGAGCAGGATTCAAACCTGGCCCTCCTGGTGTCAAGGTAACTATTCATCTCACTGAGCTAAACTCATTCTCACAAAGAAGAGGTGGAGAGACTGACAATTCTGCTGAAATGAGCAGAAGCTGCTGAGAATTATGCTGATAAGAGGAGAAAAGGCTAAAAATTTTGCAGAGGAGGTGAATAGGCAGAATTTAGGCAGAAAAGAGGTGAAAATTCTGAAACTTCTGCTGAAGACTTCAATCAGCAGAATTTCTGCTGAAAAGAGTTTTTTGTTTCTGAAAACAGCCAAAAACGCTGGAATTTGTGCTGAAAAGGGGTGAAAAAAATGAAAATTTTGCTGAAAAGGGGTGAAGAAGCTAAAGTATACCAAATCAAAGTATTTGTGCCAAAACATAGTGTTTCTGCCATATTGTGGTACTACTACATTACAACATGAATGAAGATGAAAGAAACTGGCAACAAATTCCTCCACTACAAACCAGTCTGATACCACTTCTTTGCAGTGTTCACGTTTACTAAGGCACTACCCAAAAGGCGCCACAAGAGGGCACTCCAACACAACAGATGACCTATGTACACTGATGCACTTAGTAACTGTCAGCCTCCTTGAATTGGCAGAAATATTGTGACTTAGTAGTAATACTATAACATAACAGATATACTGTGATGTTGCAGACATAGTATGTTTTTGCACTACTCATTTGTAGTGAAAAAAATTAGCAATATAAATTACAGGTCTGTGATAGTGTATAAATTTGTAGTGAAAAAAAAAATGTTGACCAAAGTGGGATTGAACCCATGAACCCAAGTTTTCCATTCATTTCAATGGGACACAAAAAGTGTAATGTTTTAAAAAGTATAATAGTAATAAACACCAAAAGATATAGCCGGAATTAGCAGAAATAGCAGAACAGTTTAGAGTTTGAACGGAGAAAATCGGCTGAAAACTGAGGGAGTAGTTAAGTGCCGAAAAACGGGGCAGCAACTTGAAGAATAAAGTTTAAAACAGGAACTCAATAGTGTGGAAGCCCTTTTAGGGCATCCACACAACTAGAAAAATTTGCATTTCCTGCGAAAATGCAGTGTGGATGCTTTAAAGCTGAAGCTGTCTGCTGAAACTAGCTGAAAAAGCTGAAAAGTTGCAGAAATTGTAAAAACTTTGCAGAACCAAAGGAACTTTGCTCAAATGTAGTAACTTAGCAGAACTGTAGTATCTTAGAGGAAACATAATACTTGGCAGAAATACAATAGCATAGCAGAACTTAGCAGAAATATTGTAACTTACCAGAAACATGATATCTTCTCAAAAATATAAGAATTTAGGAGAAATAGTATAAAATAACAGAAAGAATATATTTAGCCAAAAATACTTAAACATTACAGAAACACTATGATTTACAAAAATAGTACAACATAGCAGAAATACTGTGATTTACCAGAGACAGTGTGATGAACTATGAATATTGTAATTTTAAATGAATACTATGTTTTAGCACAAATACTGTAATTTGACAGAAATACTATCATTTGGCAGAAATACTATGTTTCAGCAGAAATACTCTGGTTTAGCACAAATATTATAACATAGCAGAAATACCTCCAAAAGTTGAATCTGTTCATCTGGACGTAGCGTTTTGTGGGAGAAACGTTTCGTCACTCGTCCAAGTGACTTCTTCAGTCTCAGCTGACTGCAGGTTTCCCCAAACCTTATAAACAGGACATTTGCATAATGAGTGAAACCAGCCCACAGAAGGAACAATGGGCTGTGAGGTCAGTTCCTTAATCATAATTATGCAAATTCCCATGACCATTGATCAACAATCACTGACCAAAACCCACTGATCAAAGACCACTGATCAATGGCCATGAGTCCCATTCACAGAGAGTTGCGGAATGGCTGCAATCACAGCATTGTAAGATGGCGAAAGATGTACCCTTAGGCACCCTCCTCGATTCAGAGATGGTCTTTCCCTTTTCACGTAAATGGACTCCTTGACTCCGCGCTCAAACCAGCGTTCTTCCCTGTCCAGGATGTGTACATCCTCATCCTTGAAAGAGTGTCCACTGGCCTGTAGGTGTAAATAGACTGCAGAGTCCTGGCCTGACGAGGTAGCTCTTCTGTGTTGTGCCATCCGCTTCGCCAGAGGTTGTTTGGTTTCCCCAATGTATAAATCCTGGCAATCCTCCTGGCACTTAACAGCGTACACTATGTTACTCTGTTTGTGTCGGGGGACCCGATCCTTGGGGTGGACCAGTTTTTGGCACAGCGTGTTTTGGGGTTTAAAAGCCACAGAGACCCGGTGTTTCGAAAAAATGCGTCTCAACTGCTCCGATACTCCTGACACATATGGGATCACTACAGGTTTTCGCCTGGGCAGCGGTTGTCCTTCTCTCCTGGATCGGCTGGAGCTTTTTTGGGTGTCTTTCCAGCTTTGACAAAAGTCCAGCTGGGATAGCCACATTTACTCAGGGCCTTCTTGATGTGCTGTTCTTCTGCCTCCCTGGCCGCTGTGTCTGTGGGGATGGTTCGCTCTGTGTTGTAGCCTCCTGATGACACCCAGTTTGTGCTCCAGTGGATGATAAGAGTCAAACCTTAGATACTGATCCGTATGTGTAGGTAGCAGAAATACAATTGTATAGCAGAAATGCTATATTTAGAAAGAAAAATATAATATAGTAGAAATACTATGATTTAGCAGAAATACTGTAATCAGCACATATACTGTAACATGACAGAAATTCCTCCACTTAGTAATAATACTATAACATAACACAAATGTTATGATTTGGCACAAAAACCATAATTTGGCAAAATACTATGATTTAGCAGAAATTCTAAGATGTAATAAAAGTACTTTGATTTAACAGAAATACAATTAGGCCAGGGTCTTTCTGTGTGGAGTTTGCATGTTCTCCCCGTGTTTGCGTGGGTTCCCTCCGGGTACTCCGGCTTCCTCCCACCGTCCAAAGACATGCAGCTTGTGGGGATAGGTTAATTGGATAATCGAAATTGTCACTAGGTGTGAATGTGCGAGTGAATGTGAGTGTGAATGGTTGTCTGTCCCTGTGTGTTGGCCCTGCGACAGACTGGCGACCTGTCCAGGGTGTACCCCGCCTCTCGCCCTATGACAGCTGGGATAGGCTCCAGCGCCCCTCGCGACCCTGAAAAGGATAAGCGGAAGCGAATGGATGGATGGATGGATGGATGGATGGACAATTATGGAGGAGTAATACTTTAAAATGGGAGAAATATTGATACACACACATACACAGAGCCTAAAGGGAACAGTATTTTTTGCCATGGAGTGTTAACAAGAATCTGAGGTCCGTATTAGAAAAGCTGCTAAAATCATAAAAGTTTGCAGAATTGTAATAAATGATGAATATGAATTAGTGGTCTGTGATAGTGTATTAATTTGTAGGAAAAAAAACACTTGTCGCCCAAGGTGTAATCGAACTCACGACCTTTGGGTTGCAGACCTGTGTCATTACCAACTGCGCCACTGGGAAAGAGAGCGAGTGACTGGAAAAGAGGGTGATGAGCAGTCAGAATTATATCGCGGTGAGAGGCGAAAAATGCCGTTTTTTGGAGTTACAAAACGTTGTGTAACTCAAAAACTAGGTGGACTAGAAGCATAATTCTTGTACTGGGTGAATCAGCGGACTTTGGTGTACTTTGACTGTGATTTGCATTTCTCTTTGTACATCTGTCGTTGAGATATGACGAGAGAAGAAAGGGCAGACCTCAGATATGATTGGCTGGCTGGGAAGCCGTGCAGGCCCTGATATGTAAATTTGAATGTATCAGTCCTCACAGAGGATTGGCTGCCTGGGGACCTGGCAGAAATATATAGAAATAGTATGATTAAGCATAAATACTACATTTAGTAGAAATAATATGTTTTAGCACAAATACTATAAAATGGCAGAAATACTATAATTAAGAAGAAATACTATATTTAGCAGAAATACTATTTTTTAGTATGATTTAGCAGAAATGCTGTATTTAGCACAAATACTGAAAAGCAGCAGAAATGCTATGACTTAGCACAATAGTAATATTTTAAATAGAAAAATTGGAAAAGCAAAATGAACAGCTGAAAAAATGATGAACATTCTAAGGGTCCCTCAAATGTAATTGTTAAAGGAAAAAAAAAATCAGCAAAAAAAAGTATAACAGTCACACAATCAAAAATATGGACACATATGGAAATACACAAGCACAGAGAGAAACATAGGATCAAATTCAGTCAACCAGTCTAAATTTATTGAATTTAAATCATATAATAAGATGCTCCCATAAAACTCTCTCTCGCCTCTCTTTCTCTCTCTCTCACACACACACACACACACACACACACACACACACACACACACACACACACACACACACACACACACACACACACACACACACACACTAGCAGCAGCAGCAGCCGAACAGCCTGGGAGCTGCTGAATTTGAATCCACCAATCAGAGAGGCTGTATACTTTTTCCCGCCAAAACAGGTGCACCTGTTTTTACACACATGCAGCACAGAGACAGGATTTGTGCTGTCTATTTTTCATAGTGAGGATTCCCCTCAAACAAATGGCTATAATTTCCTAACCGTAGGAAACACCGTTTTGTTCAGAAGAGATGGGGGAATCTTAAGGTGTTCATGATTCATCATTACAATATGAATTATTGAAGATATTTCACTTGTAATGCACTGTCAGGAGTTTTCCTGTTATGCAACTCAGGTCAGAATAAAAAACGCTCAGGTTTATACCCCATATGGAATCATGCTGCTTGAGGTCTGGGGTGCTTCGTCTTTTTCCTTGTTGTTGACGTTGATGTTGTCGTGGCGTCCATGGTTATCTTGAAAGTGTGGTCAGATATGAAAATGGGAGCGCACTGACCTGTCCAATTCCCAGGAAGGATATCCCAGGCCATCCCTTGCACCCAGAAGGTGCCATTTGAGATGTTGCTGCTCTTCACGGGCCCTCCAGGAGCGTGTGTCTGTACTGCTTTGCAGTTGGTGGTGGTGTTTCCCATTGGCATGGATCCGTTCTCTTGGCGGTAGCATAGGCTGTGGCTCAAATTCCCATAGTTTCCAAGAAAGACTGGGAATGATTTAGCCTTACTTCTGTGCTTCACTTTCAGGTCAACCCAGAACCATTCGTCACATGTGCCATTTCGTAGTCCTATCTGGAGAGGTTCCTCATGGTTGACCACGATTCCTTGGAATTGATGCCCAAGGCTGGCGTAGCTTGCGGCACACTTTGCCTGAATTATGACCATTCCCTTCGCATACAAGGTGGCGTACAGTCGTTGGGGGCATATAGGAGCAAACATAGCAGTCTTTTCTGGGTGTGCTGTCATGTATATATCGATACCATGCGTTGTTCATCTTCTGTCTTTCGGGTGAGTGTTAAGAAACTCACCAGGAGTGCAACATTAGCCACTAGGAGGACGAGTGTCTTCATGATGACCAGACACACCTGTGACCTCTGATGAGTAGACTACTGGCAAGAAGAAGAAGGCGGGTATACCCGATCAGCCCCTCCCTCCACCAATAGATCACCATACAGGAGTTAGGGGTGTCGGCGTCAAACGCGTTTAGGTTGTCACTCACTTTTTGCAGTGGCTTTGATGGATCCAGGACGGTCTTTCTGCTATTTTGCAGGCAGTAGGTGTGGTGAGTAGCACTTAATAAGGACCTTCCCACCTTGGTGAACTCCAATTTCTCCTTTGGAGTACTTTGATCAGGATCCAATCACCTGGTTTCAACCTGCAAGATACTGGAGAGTTGTTTAGAACAATCTCTTTATTTTCAAGTAATTTCAAGTTGTGAGTTTCTGAGAACTTTGTGTCAGTCTCATCCACATTTTTACCAGGCCTATACACTCAGGCCATGGTCTCCCTGTTTCTTCCATGCATTTTCTCAGTCTCTGTTTTATTTCCTAGTGCGTCAGAGACCTTACTGATTACTTCATTAACAAAATGTGTCCCATTGTCTGATCTTATCAGAGTGGGGATGCCATATATTGAAATAAAATGGTTGCACAAACATTTTGCTACTGGCATCTGCTTTTTTACTGGATAGATTTCTGGCCATTTTGAGATCACGTCCATGATCTCAATGTCAAACGCTCACTAGAGCGTATTCTGAGCCTTGGCATTCATTTAGCTCAATAAATCCCATGTGGATTGTATGAAAAGGATGAGGTGGTGTGCATTATGTGCATTATGTTTTTGGCAAATCATGCATGTTCCGACAAATTTCCGAAATTTTATCTACCACTCCTACCCCCCCTCCTGTTGACAATAATGCTGCTGATATGTGTAGGGACTTTGGTAGTATTGGTTTGCTAAACTCGTCATTGTTAAATCATGTGCCTAATCATTATATGTTACTGTGATCCACAAGTATGATCACAAATTTGTTTTCCAAACTTACAAAACAAACAAACAAAAACAAAAACAAATTGCCTATGGCATCAAGGCTTTGCGTTCATATTAATTGAGTGTAAGCTGCTTTCTTCATTGCAAGTGTTTATTGCCATAAGGTTTAATTCATGCATCATATCACTGAGTTCTAAGTTCAAATTATCTCTTCTGACCCTTTCCAAAAATAATTTCACATATAACAATTTGAGTATGTGTTGTCTATTCATTCTATTCATAGAGTTCTGTTTCTCTCTGTGGGCTGTCTTGACACTCCACAGGCACACATATTTCCTGTTTCTGCAGACTAATCGAACTCTTTTGTTTCTCTTTGTATTCATAGTCTATAAACCCTCTTTAATTCTGCTAGATCTTGATCTAAAACCAACACCTTTATGTCACGCTCACACTCCTGAATAGAGCCCTTTCAGACATCAGGTATCATCACACACACTGCCTTTTCTCTCAAACTTCCACTTGTTCACTCACTCTACTATGAACCTTTGTAGTGTTATTATTACTTATGTTTTATTATTTTTGTACAAATCACTCAAAACCTACTACTCACAGCATTCACACAGTTAAAATCACTCATAATATGCTTTCATACGAGTATTTCAGACATGCTTTTCAAGATATATAGAGGTCACTCACTGTACATCCACAGTACTGAATTCAAACTCTATTTATACAATTGTAGTGAGCAAAACCAGCATCTCCATGCACGTCACCGCTCCTCATTAGCTTGGTAGTGTCCACATATTTAATTCAGCTTCTCATTAGTTGTTAGTATAGGTTTGCTCTTCATCCTAACAAAGTCTCATCTAAGATGACAGGTTTACAAGCAGGTCAAGTGTCTCTATGCACCCGATTAGTGTAGTTAATTCCTTATTTTCTTCATCTCATATATCATTGTACTGAGTTTGAGCAAACCTTAAGCTTGATTTAGACTACTTTTAACAATCTTCCACCTCACATCATAACTGACTGAGGTGCCTCTTCCTATTAATTGTATGTCATTATTAATGTTATCATTGTATTGTTTTTCCTTTTTTATAACAGCAATAGTATATACACTACTTCACTACTTTACTACTAATATACAATAGTATATTAGTTTATATTTTATTATGTATCCATCACGGGTCTGTGTGAATCTGCAGCTTCACACCTTCCCAAGCTGGAGACATTTTCCTTGGCTGAACAATGACGCAGCCATAATATACCTTATGCATCTCTCTTTTTTATTTGATATATTTTCGTGTGAATTATCTGGTTTCATGCATTCTATCCATTCTAGGCACGGTCGTCATGCCAACTATGTTTCATTGTTAATACCAGTTTACAGGTTGTTAACCTTCCTATTATCTCCTATTATCATGCTTATCACTAGATAAGCTCTGCTTTAATTTAAGTTAACCTTAATTTAACCTTTTGTTTATTCCACTTCATTCCACTTTCCATGCTTTAAAATATTACAACTCTTGTGTACTCTTTGATTTCTTTTTAGCTTCCTTTTCAGTATTTATTTCTGCTTGGAGGGTTTCTTATAATTTAGTTAATGCATTTTCCCTCCCACGTGGGACATTTAGTTTTCTTTGGATTTCTCCATCTATATGCACTAATTTGTCCGGCGCCTGGACATTTCTTTTCTAACCACTGCTCGTCAGCAGTGAGTTACCCATTTTAATCCTCGTATTTTTAATTTTAATACTTTACAACTACACAACTGCGGCACCTTCTCTGGCACGAGAATCGAGAGAGGTAGTTGACACGGCCTTCTACTTTCAAGCTATTCTTGAAAGCGGTGTCAACACGACCTGTTTCTCTCTTTTCACCAGTACTTGGGTGGCCAACAGCAAACAAAACAGTGGAATAGTTCAGCCTCCTTATTGTGCTGTAAAATCAACTTATTCCACCAACAAAAATAAAACAACAACAACACCTTTTCAACGCGTACTACGTTTTACGGACGAGGTTTATCTAAAAATGCTTCCAGCCCTTTTTCAGGCGAGCGTTTACTTCTAGAAACCCTTCTAAAAATGCTTCCAGCCCTTTTCCAGGCGAGCCTTTACTTTTAGAAATCCACCTAAAAATGCTTCCAGCCCTTTTTCAGGCGAGCCTTTACTTTTAGGAATGCTACCAGCCCCTCTGGGCGAGCCTAAACGTTTTACGCGAGGTGTCTGAGTGTTAATATTCACCTGGTTGCTGATTCACTGCCGGTCTCTCAGGTTTACCTCATCGACCCCCACCGCCGTGGACCACTTATAAGAACGCCGGCCAGAACCCGAATGTCACGTCTCTGGACTTTATATCCTCTACCTAGAGAGGAGCTGTCGACAGACTTCAGCGTGGGCTTCTCACGACGTCAGGCTTTCCTGTGGGATCTCACAAAAATGCTGTGTTCCATCTGGCTCGAAGGACCAAGAAATGTCAGGAGTTTTCCTGTTATGCAACTCAGGTCAGAATAAAAAACGCTCAGACAGGTTTAACGTGTACACGGTCGAGACTCAGGGAGACTCGCCCTGTGCAATAAAAAGAAAGAGTCTTTATTCAGAGAGCACATACAGGAAGAGAGAAAATAGAACTGCAGGCTTCCTGTGTAACTTCCCCATTTAGGAGTCTGGACAGAGTTGCAGAATTTAAGCTGAATAATGAAAAGAGCAAACACATTTAGATAATGAAACGTACTTTTAAGCATAACATAGTAAAAATCCCAAAATCCTAAAAGATCTCTTAACATGCACCATAACTGAGTAGAGGCGAAGCAAAAACTGCCTTGACTTGCCCTCAAACAATGCTTTCTAACTCTAAATCTATTTGGAATATCGATATCATTCGTTCACCGTAAGAGACAGCAGGCTTTGGTGAACAGTCGTGGAAATTTTAAGGTCTGTGTGGAAATCCATCAAAAAGATATGACGAGAGAAAAAATTGCCTCATTTCCAGAGTTTGAAATCTGAAGAAATCTGAGCGAGGGACGAATTTCCTACCCTCAAACAAACCCAATTCATGGCCAAATGGTAATAGGTGAGAAAGAATTTCTTGAATTGTGAACGTCAGCAGTGTCTGAAGATATATTGGCACAAGCCTCATGTCCTAACTTTGCTTTGTTAAGGAGATATGGCAATTTGAAAATGCCTCCCGTTACAGAATTTCAGCTCTGAATTTCAAAACCTCCCCATAGACTTTGAATGGGGAGTTTTGAGACCTTGTGTCACTTCGAGGCAAATTGCGAAAAAACGGTAAATCTCACAATAAAGATAGTGACATTGTCTGAAAGCCAGCAAAAATACCTACGTTTTGATGTATAATTTGTGGGGGTTGAGTGGAAATTGAGCGAGTAGCAAGAAGTTGTTCAGACATGAAGAGAAAATTCAGAACGGACCAGCACTCACTCTGAGTTAATTGCACAGAATTGTGGAAGTTTCCCATTCATTTCAATGGGACAAATTAAAGGAAAAAAGTGTAATATTTTAAAAACTATAATAGTAATAAACACCAAAAGTCATAGCAGTCATTAGCAGAGAGAGCAGAACAGTTTAGAGTTTGAATGGAGAAAATCGGCTGAAAACTGAGGGAGTAGTTAAGTGCCAACAAACGGAGCAACTAGAAGAATAAAGATAAAGAATAAAGAGAAACAGGAACTCAATAGTGTGGAAGCCCTTTAGGGCATCCACACAATAAAGAGAAACAGGAACTCAATAGTGTGGATGCCTAAAGCATCCACACAACTAGAAAAATTTGCATTTCCTGCGAAAATGCAGTGTGGATGCTGTAATGCTGAAGCTGTCTGCTAAAATTAGCTGAAAAAGCTGAAAAATAGCAAAAAATTGTAATAACTTTGCAGAAGCATAAGAACTTAGCAAAAATGTAAATACTTTGCAGAACTACAATAATGCAAAGAAAACATAATACCTGGCAGAAATAAAATAACCTAGCAGAACTTAGCAGAAATATTGCAACTTAGCAGAAACATGATAACTTCTCAGAAATACAGGAATTTAGCAAACATGGTACAAGATTACAGAGATACTTTATTTAACCAAAAATACCTAAACATTGCAGAAATACTGTGATTTAGGACAAATACTACAACATAGCAGAAATGCTGTGATTCAGCAAATATACTATGCTATGGCACAAAAAGAATGAATTTGCTCAAATACTATGATTTTGCTCAAATACTATGATTTAGCAATAATACTAAGATTTGGCAGAAATACTATGCTTTGGCACAAATACTATAATTAATTACAAGTACAATAACATAGCAGAACTATCAAGATTTGGCAGAAATACCATGTTTTAGTAGTAATACTATGATTTGGTAGAAATACTATAATTACGCAGAAATATTATATTTACCTCAAATTCTATAAAATAGTAGAAATAGTATGATTTAGCACAAATACTGTATTTAGCATAAATACCGAAAAGTAGCAGAAGAACTATAATTTAGCAGAATAGTAATAACTTACACAATTACAAATATGGACGCATATTGAAACACAAATGCACAGAGGGGCACCCACACACAGGATCTAATCCAGTCACCCAGTCTAACTATATTCAAGCTAAATCCTACAATAAGTTGCTGCCAAAAAAGGGTTGGGTTCTCTCTCTCTCACTAAACACACACACACACACACACACACACACACACACACACACACACACACACACACACACACACACACACACACACACACACACCAACAGCAGCAGCAGGGGCTGTACAAACAGTGTTTCCTGTATGCTTCTAGGTGGGTCAAAAAGTCTGGAGCTGCACAATTTGAATCCACCAATCAGAGAGGCTGTGTACTTTTTCGCGCCAAAACAGGTGCACCCTTACACACATGGAGGAACAGAGAGAGAGACCATTTTTTGCTGTCTATTCCTCATATTGAGGATTCCCCTCAAACAAATGACAATAATTTCCCAACCGTAGGGGCTAGAGCAGTCATTCTTAGACCGTTTTGTTCAGAAGAGATGGAGGAATCGTCAAGTGTTGTCTATTTAAAATAGAGATATGAATTTTTAGAGATATATGACATGTATGACTGGTTGGTTTACAAGCCATGAAGGCCTCAATATGCAAATTTGAAGATATGATTGGCTGGCTTAGAAGCCATAAAATCCCCAATATGCAAATTTGAATGTCTCAGACCTCAGATATGATTGGCTGGCTGGGAAGCCGTGGAGGCCCTGATATGTAAATTTGAATGTCTCAGTCCTCACAGAGGATTGGCTGCCTAGGGACCTGGCAGAAATATATAGAAATAGTATGATGATTAAGCATAAATACTACATTTAGTAGAAATACTATGTTTTAGCACAAATACTATAAAATAGCAGAAATACTATATTTAGCACAAACACTGAAAAGTGGCAGAAATATTTTAACTTAACATAAACTATATGATTTAGCAGAATAGTAATAACTTACATAGAAATATTGGAAAAGCAAAATGGAAAGCTGAAAAAAACCTGAACATGGTTAGGTTACAAAACTACTTGTTGTTCAACTGGGAAAAATTGGCACAAATGGGAAAAAAAGCAAGAAAGAAGAGCAAGCAGATACACACAATTACAAATATGGACAAATATGTAAACACACATGCACAGACAGAAACAAACACAGGATGGCTGCTAGTCAACCAGTCTGAATATATTCAATGTCATTCCTACAATGAGATGCTACAAAAAAAGGTCTCCCTGTCTCTCTCTGTCACACACAAACACACACACACGCACGCACACACACGCAGGCACACACACACGCACACACACACACACACACACACACACACGCAGCAGCAGCAGTAAGTGAACAAACAGGGGCTGTACATACAGTGATTCCTGTACTTTCTAGGTGGGTCAAAAAGCCTTGAGCTACTAAATTTAAATCCACCAATCAGAGAGGCTGTGTACTTTTTCCCGCCAAAACAGGTGTAGCCGTTTTTAAACACACACGCAGCACAGAGACAGGATTTGTGCTGTCTATTTTTCATAGTGAGGATTCCCCTCAAACAAATGGCTATAATTTCCTGACCGTAGGGGCTAAAACAGTCATTCTTAGACCGTTTTGTTCAGAAGAGATGGGGGAATCTTGAAATGTTGACCATTTAAAATACAAATATGAAATATTAAAGATATATGACATAGATGATTGGTTGGCTTCGAAGCCATGAAGGCCCATCCATCCATCCATCCATCCATCCTCATCCGCTTTATCCGAAGTCGGGTCGCGGGGGCAGCAGCCTAAGCAGAGAAGCCCAGACCTCCCTCTCCCAGCCACCTCCTCCAGCTCATCCGGGGAACACCAAAGGCGTTCCCAGGCCAGCCGAGATATAATCTCTCCAGCGCGTCCTGGGTCTGCCCTGGGCCTCCTCCCGGTGGGACATGCCCGAACACCTCACCCAGGAGGCGCCCAGGGGCATCCTTGTCAGATGCCCGAACCACCTCAACTGGCTCCTTTCGATGTGGAGGAGCAGCGGCTCTACTCTGAGCCCCTCCCGGATGGCCGAACCTCTCACCCTATCTCTAAGGGAGAGGCCAGCCACCCTTCGGAGGAAGCTCATTTCTGCCGCTTGTACCCGCGATCTCATTCTTTTTCGGTCACTACCCACAGCTCGTGGCCATAGGTGAGGGTCGGGACGTAGATCGACCGGTAAATTGAGAGCTTCGCTTTTACACTCAGCTCCCTCTTCACCACGACGGACCGGTGCAGCGTCCGCATCACTGCAGCCGCAGCACCAATCCGTCTGTCGATCTCCGGCTCCCTTCTCCCATCACTCGCGAACAAGACCCCGAGATACTTGAACTCCTCCACTTGGGGCAGGAACTCATCCCGACCCGGAGTGGGCACTCCACCCTTTTCCGGCTGAGAACCATGGCCTCAGATTTGGAGGTGCTGATCCTCATTCCCGCTGCTTCACACTCGGCTGCGAACCGTTCCAGTGCGAGCTGGAGGCCCCACCGATGAAGCCATCAGAACCACATCATCCGCAAAAAAGCAGAGGCGAGATTCTGAGGCCACCAAGTGAAAGCCCTCCGCCACTTGGCTGCGCCTAGAAATCCTGTCCATAAAAATTATGAACAGAATCGGTGATAAAGGGCAGCTGGCGGAGCCCATCACCCACCGGAAACAAGTCCGACTTATTGCCGGCAATGCGAACCAAACTCTTACAACGGTTGTATAGGGATCGAATGGCCCGTAGCAGTGGGCCAGACACCCCGCACTCCCGCAACACCTCCCACAGGACACCCGAGGGACACGGTCGAATGCCTTCTCCAAGTCCACAAAACACATGTAGACTGGTTGGGCAAACTCCCATGCACCCTCAAGTATCCTCGAGAGGATAAAGAGCTGGTCCAGTGTTCCGCGACCAGGACGAAAACCGCATTGTTCCTCCTGTATCCGAGGTTCGACTAACGGACGAACTCTCCTTTCCAGCACCCTGGCATAGACTTTCCCAGGAGGCTGAGGAGTGTGATCCCCTGTAGTTGGAACACACCCTCCGGTCTCCCCTCTTAAAGATGGGGACCACCACCCGGTCTGCCAGTCCAGGGTACTGCCCTGATCTCCACGCAACATTGTAGAGGCGTGTCAACCAGGACAGCCCTACAACGTCCAGAGCCTTCAGGAACTCGGGCGGACCTCATCAACACCAGGGGCTCTGCCACCGAGGAGTTGTTTAACTGCCTCAGTGACCTCGACCCCAGAAATTGGCGGGTCATTCCCTCATCCCCAGACTCTGCTTCCTCCTCGGAAGGCGTGTCAGTGGGATTAAGGAGGTCCTCAGTATTCCTTCCACCGTCTGACAATTTTCTCAGTCGGCGTCAGCAGCGCACCGCCAGCACTATACACAGTGCAGGTAGAGCACCGCTTTCCCCTCCTGAGACGCCTGACGGTTTGCCAGAATCTCTTGAGGCAGTCCGAAAGTCTTTTTCCATGGCCTCCGAACTCCTCCCACACCCGAGTTTTTGCTTCAGCCACTGCCCGAGCCGCATTCCGCTTGGCCTGTCGATACCCGTCAGCTGCCTCTGGAGTCCCACAGGCTAACCAAGCCCGATGGGACTCCTTCTTCAGCCTGGTGGCTCCCTTCACCTCTGGTGTCCACCATTTGGTTCGGGGATTACCACCACGGCAGGCACCAACCACCTTGCGGCCGCAGCTCAATGCAGCAGCTTCGGCAATGGAGACACTGAACATGGTCCATTCGGACTCAATGTCCCCAGTCTCCCTCGGAATGTTGTTGAAGCTCTGCCGGAGGTGTGCGTTGAAGATCTCGCGGACTGGGGCCTCTGCTAGACGTTCCCAGCACACCCTCACTACGCGTTTAGGTGCACGGGTCTGTCCAGCGTCCTCCCCCGCCACCTGATCCAACTCACCACCAGGTGGTGATCAGTTGACAGCTCAGCCCTCTCTTTACCCAGTGTCCAGAACATATGGTCGCAGGTCTGGTGATACGATTACAAAATCGATCATCGACCTGCGGCCCTAGAGCATCCTGGTGCCACGTGCACTTATGGACACTCTTATGTTCGAACAAGGTGTTCGTTATGGCCAAACTGTGATTTGCACAGAAGTCCAATAACAAAACACCACTCGGGTTCAGATCAGGGAGGCCGTTCCTCCCAATCACGCCCCTCCAGGTCTCGCTGTCGTTACCCACATGAGCATTGAAGTCTCCCAGTAGGACAACAGAGTCTCCAGGTGGGGCACCTTCCAGCACCCCCCTAGGGACTCTAAGAAGGCTGGGTACTCTGAACTGCCACACGGCGCATAAGCGCAGATGACAGTCAGGACCCGTTCCCTGACCCTGAGGCGCAGGGAACAAACCCTCTCATCCACGGGAAAAACCCCAGCGTGCCGGCAGCAAGCCGGGGGATATTAAAATACCCACCCCAGCCCGCCGCCTCTCACCAGGGGCAACTCCAGACTGAGACAGAGTCCAGCCCCTCTCCAGGAGACTAGTTCCAGAGCCCAAGCCATGCGTAGAGGTGAGCCCGACTATATCTAGCCGGTACTTCTCAACCTCACGCACTAACTCAGGCTCCTTCCCCACCAGAGAGGTGACATTCCATGTCCCTATTGCCAGTCTTGGCAGCCGGGATCGGTCCGCCAGGGCCTCCGCTCCTGGCCGCCGCCCGACACACATTGCACCCGACCCCTATGGCGCCTCCTGCGGGTGGTGGGCCTGCGGGAGGATGGGCCCATGTCTCCTCTTCGGGCTGTGCCCGGCCGGGCCCCATGGACTAAGGCCCGGCCACCAGACGCTCGCCCTCGGGCACCCTCCCCGGGCCTGGCTCCAGGGCGGGGCCCCGGTAACCCTATCCCGGGCAGGGTAAACTGTTCCCTCGATGTTCTTTTCATACGGGTCTTCTGAATCGCTCTTTGTCTGGTCCCTCACCCAGGACCAATTTGCCATGGGAGACCCTACCAGGGGGCAAAAGCCCCCAGACAACATAGCCCCTGGGATCCCTGTGACACACAAACCCCTCCACCACGATAAGGTAGCGATTCACGGAGAGGGCCATGAAGGCCCCAATATGCAAATTTGAATGTGCCAGGCCTCAGATATGATTGGCTGGCTGGGAAGCCATGAAGGCAACAATATGCAAATTTGAATGTGCCAGGCCTCAGATATGATTGGTTGTCTTAGAAGTCATGAAGGCCCCAATATGCAAATTTGAATGTGCCAGGCCTCAGATATGATTGGCTGGCTGGGAAGCCATGAAGCCAACAATATGCAAATTTGAATGTGCAAGCCCTCAGATATGATTGGTTGTCTTAGAAGCCATATAAAAATCAGTAAAAGTGTACTATGATTTGGTAGAAAAACTATAATTAATCAAAAATACTATATTTGGCAGAAACACTATTTTTTAGCAGAAAAACTATATTTAGCACAAATCTTATAAAATGGCAGAAATACTATAATTAAGCAGAAATACTATATTAAGTACAAATCCTATGAAATGGCAGAAATAGTACGATTACTGAAATAACAATAAATACTGAAAAGCAGCAGAAATGCTATGACTTAGCACAATAGTAATAACTTAAATATAAAAATTGGACAAGCAAAATGAACAGCTGAAAAAATGCTGAACATGCTAAGGGTCCCTCAAATGTAATTGTTAAATGGAAAAAAAAATCAGCAAAAAAAAGTATAACAGTCACACAATCACAAATATGGACACATATGGAAACATACATGCACAGAGAGACACACAAAGGACCAAATTCAGTCAACCAGTCTAAATATATTGAATTTAAATCATACAATAAGATGCTCCCATAAAAAGGCTCGCATACACACACACACACACACACACACACACACACACACACACACACACACACACACACACACACACACACACACACAGCAGCAGCATCAGCAAGTGAACTGGCGCTGTTAACAGCATGTTTCTAGGTCAGTCAAACAGCTGTGAGCTTCTCAATTTGAATCCACCAATCAGAGAGGCTGTGTACTTTTTCCTGCCAAAACTGGTGCACTAAGTGCAGGCTTTTACAGCACAGAGAGAGACAGGATGTTTGCAGTCTATTTCTCATAGTGAGGACTCCCCTCAAACAAACAGCCATGAATTCCTAACCGTAGGGGCTAAAACGGTCATTCTTAGACTGTTTTGTTCATAAGACATGGGAGAACCTTGAAATGTTGACCATTTAAAATAAAAATATGAAATATCATAGATATATGACATAGATGATTGGTTATCTAAGAAGCCACGAGGGCCCCAATATGCAAATTTGAATGTGTCAGGCCTCAGATATGATTGGCTGGCTGGGAAGCCATGAAGGCAACAATATGCAAATTTGAATGGGCAAGCGCTCAGATATGAGTGGTTGTCTTAGAAGCCATATAAAAAGCAGTAAAACTGTACTATGATTTGGCAGAAAAACTATAATTAATCAAAAATACTATATTTGGCAGAAATACTATTTTTTAGCAGAAAAACTATATTTAGCACAAATCTTATGAAATAGCAGAAATAGTATGATTTAGCAGAAATGCTGTATTTAGCACAAATACTGAAAAGTAGCGGAAATGTTATGACTTAGCACAATAGTAATAACTTAAATAGAAAAATTGGAAAAGCAAAATGGACAGCTGAAAAAATCCTGAACATGCTAAGGGTCCCTCAAATCTAATTGTTAAATGAAAAAAAAAAAATCAGCAAAAAAAAGTATAACAGTCACACAATCACAAATATGGACACATATGGAAACACACATGCACAGAGAGACACACACAGGACCAAATTCAGTCAACCAGTCTAAATATATTGAATTTAAATCATACAATAAGATGTTCCCATCAAAAGGCTCTCTCTCTCTCTCTCTCTCTCTCTCTCTCTCTCTCACACACACACACACACACACACACACACACACACACACACACACAGAGCCTAAAGGGAACAGTATTTGTGCCATGGAGTGTTAACAAGAATCTGAGGTCCATATTAGAAAAGCTGCTAAAATCATAAAAGTTTGCAGCATTGTAATAAATGATGAATATGAATTAGTGGTCTGTGATAGTGTATTAATTTGTAGGGAAAAAAAACATGCTGCCCAAGGTGTAATTGAACCCACGACCTTTGGGTTGCAGACCTGTGTCATTACCAACTGCGCCACTGGGAAAGAGAGCGAGTGCCTGGAAAACAGGGTGATGAGCAGTCAGAATTAGATTGCGGTGAGAGGCGAAAACGCCGCTTTTTTTTCGAGTTACAAAACGTTGTGTAACTCAAAAACTAGGTGGACTAGAAGCATAATTCTTGTACTGGGTGAATCAGCGGACTTTGGTGTACTTTGACTGTGATTTGCATTACTCCTTGTACATCTGTCGCTGAGCTATGACGAGAGAAGAAAGGGCAGACCTCAGATATGATTGGCTGGCTGGGAAGCTGTGCAGGCCCTGATATGTAAATTTGAATGTATCAGTCCTCACAGTGGATTAGCTGCCTGGGGACCTGGCAGAAATATATAGAAATAGTATGATTAAGCATAAATACTACATTTAGTAGAAATACTATGTTTTAGCACAAATACTATAAAATGGCAGAAATACTATAATTAAGCAGAAATACTATATTAAGTACAAATCCTATAAAAAAAAAAAAAAACTGTACTATGATTTGTTAGAAAAATCTAATTAATCAAAAATACTATATTTCGCAGAAATACTATTTTTAGCAGAAACACTATATTTAGCACAAATCTTATGAAATAGCAGAAATAGTATGATTTAGCAGAAATGCTGTATTTGGCACAAATCTCATAAAATTGCAGAAATAGTATGATTTAGCAGAAATGCTGTATTTAGCACAAATACTGAAAAGCAGCAGAAATGCTATGACTTAGCACAATAGTAATAACTTAAATAGAAAAATTGGAAAAGCAAAATGGACAGCTGAAAAATCCTGAACATGCTAAGGGTCCCTCAAATCTAAATGTTAAATGACAAAAAAAAATCAGCAAAAAAAAAGTATAACAGTCACACAATCACAAATATGGACACATATGGAAACACACATGCACAGAGAGACACACACAGGACCAAATTCAGTCAACCAGTCTAAATATATTGAATTTAAATCATACAATAAGATGCTCCCATCAAAGGTTCTCTCGCTCTCTCTCTCTCTCTCTCTCTCTCTCTCTCTCTCACACACACACACACACACACACACACACACACACACACACACACACACACACACACACACACAGAGCCTAAAGGGAACAGTATTTGTGCCATGGAGTGTTAACAAGAATCTGAGGTCCATATTAGGAAAGCTGCTAAAATCATAAAAGTTTGCAGAATTGTAATAAATCATGAATATGAATTAGTGGTCTGTGATAGCGTATTAATTTGTAGGGAAAAAAAAACATGCTGCCCAAGGTGTAATTGAACCCACGACCTTTGGGTTGCAGACCTGTGTCATTACCAACTGCGCCACTGGGAAAGAGAGCGAGTGCCTGGAAAACAGGGTGATGAGCAGTCAGAATTAGATTGCGGTGAGAGGCGAAAAACGCCGTTTTTTCGAGTTACAAAACGTTGTGTAACTCAAAAACTAGGTGGACTAGAAGCATAATTCTTGTACTGGGTGAATCAGCGCGGACTTTGGTGTACTTTGACTGTCATTTGCATTGCTCTTTGTACATCTGTCGCTGAGATATGACGAGAGAAGAAAGGGCAGACCTCAGATATGATTGGCTGGCTGGGAAGCCGTGCAGGCCCTGATATGTAAATTTGTATGTATCAATCCTCACAGAGGATTAGCTGCCTGGGGACCTGGCAGAAATATATAGAAATAGTATGATTAAGCATAAATACTACATTTAGTAGAAATACTATGTTTTAGCACAAATACTATAAAATGGCAGAAATACTATAATTAAGCAGAAATACTATATTAAGTACAAATCCTATAAAAAGCAAAAAAAACTGTACTATGATTTGTTAGAAAAATATAATTAATCAAAATACTATATTTCGCAGAAATACTATTTTTAGCAGAAACACTATATTTAGCACAAATCTTATGAAATAGCAGAAATAGTATGATTTAGCAGAAATGCTGTATTTGGCACAAATCTCATAAAATTGCAGAAATAGTATGATTTAGCAGAAATGCTGTATTTAGCACAAATACTGAAAAGCAGCAGAAATGCTATGACTTAGCACAATAGTAATAACTTAAATAGAAAAATTGGAAAAGCAAAATGGACAGCTGAAAAATCCTGAACATGCTAAGGGTCCCTCAAATCTAAATGTTAAATGACAAAAAAATCAGCAAAAAAAAAGTATAACAGTCACACAATCACAAATATGGACACATATGGAAACACACATGCACAGAGAGACACACACAGGACCAAATTCAGTCAACCAGTCTAAATATATTGAATTTAAATCATACAATAAGATGCTCCCATCAAAGGTTCTCGCTCTCTCTCTCTCTCTCTCTCTCTCTCTCACACACACACACACACACACACACACACACACACACACACACACACACACACACACACACACACACACACACACACACACACAGAGCCTAAAGGGAACAGTATTTGTGCCATGGAGTGTTAACAAGAATCTGAGGTCCATATTAGGAAAGCTGCTAAAATCATAAAAGTTTGCAGAATTGTAATAAATGATGAATATGAATTAGTGGTCTGTGATAGTGTATTAATTTGTAGGGAAAAAAAACATGCTGCCCAAGGTGTAATTGAACCCACGACCTTTGGGTTGCAGACCTGTGTCATTACCAACTGCGCCACTGGGAAAGAGAGCGAGCACCTGGAAAACAGGGTGATGAGCAGTCAGAATTAGATTGCGGTGAGAGGCGAAAAACGCCGTTTTTTCGAGTTACAAAACGTTGTGTAACTCAAAAACTAGGTGGACTAGAAGCATAATTCTTGTACTGGGTGAATCAGCGGACTTTGGTGTACTTTGACTGTCATTTGCATTGCTCTTTGTACATCTGTCGCTGAGATATGACGAGAGAAGAAAGGGCAGACCTCAGATATGATTGGCTGGCTGGGAAGCCGTGCAGGCCCTGATATGTAAATTTGTATGTATCAATCCTCACAGAGGATTAGCTGCCTGGGGACCTGGCAGAAATATATAGAAATAGTATGATTAAGCATAAATACTACATTTAGTAGAAATACTATGTTTTAGCACAAATACTATAAAATGGCAGAAATACTATAATTAAGCAGAAATACTATATTAAGTACAAATCCTATAAAAAGCAAAAAAAACTGTACTATGATTTGTTAGAAAAAATATAATTAATCAAAAATACTATATTTCGCAGAAATACTATTTTTTAGCAGAAACACTATATTTAGCACAAATCTTATGAAATAGCAGAAATAGTATGATTTAGCAGAAATGCTGTATTTGGCACAAATCTCATAAAATTGCAGAAATAGTATGATTTAGCAGAAATGCTGTATTTAGCACAAATACTGAAAAGCAGCAGAAATGCTATGACTTAGCACAATAGTAATAACTTAAATAGAAAAATTGGAAAAGCAAAATGGACAGCTGAAAAAATCCTGAACATGCTAAGGGTCCCTCAAATCTAAATGTTAAATGACAAAAAAAAATCAGCAAAAAAAAGTATAACAGTCACACAATCACAAATATGGACACATATGGAAACACACATGCACAGAGAGACACACACAGGACCAAATTCAGTCAACCAGTCTAAATATATTGAATTTAAATCATACAATAAGATGCTCCCATCAAAAGGTTCTCTCGCTCTCTCTCTCTCTCTCTCTCTCTCTCACACACACACACACACACACACACACACACACACACACACACACACACACACACACACAGAGCCTAAAGGGAACAGTATTTGTGCCATGGAGTGTTAACAAGAATCTGAGGTCCATATTAGGAAAGCTGCTAAAATCATAAAAGTTTGCAGAATTGTAATAAATCATGAATATGAATTAGTGGTCTGTGATAGCGTATTAATTTGTAGGGAAAAAAAACATGCTGCCCAAGGTGTAATTGAACCCACGACCTTTGGGTTGCAGACCTGTGTCATTACCAACTGCGCCACTGGGAAAGAGAGCGAGTGCCTGGAAAACAGGGTGATGAGCAGTCAGAATTAGATTGCGGTGAGAGGCGAAAAACGCGCTTTTTTTCGAGTTACAAAACGTTGTGTAACTCAAAAACTAGGTGGACTAGAAGCATAATTCTTGTACTGGGTGAATCAGCGGACTTTGGTGTACTTTGACTGTCATTTGCATTGCTCTTTGTACATCTGTCGCTGAGATATGACGAGAGAAGAAAGGGCAGACCTCAGATATGATTGGCTGGCTGGGAAGCCGTGCAGGCCCTGATATGTAAATTTGTATGTATCAATCCTCACAGAGGATTAGCTGCCTGGGGACCTGGCAGAAATATATAGAAATAGTATGATTAAGCATAAATACTACATTTAGTAGAAATACTATGTTTTAGCACAAATACTATAAAATGGCAGAAATACTATAATTAAGCAGAAATACTATATTAAGTACAAATCCTATAAAAAGCAAAAAAACTGTACTATGATTTGTTAGAAAAATATAATTAATCAAAAATACTATATTTCGCAGAAATACTATTTTTAGCAGAAACACTATATTTAGCACAAATCTTATGAAATAGCAGAAATAGTATGATTTAGCAGAAATGCTGTATTTGGCACAAATCTCATAAAATTGCAGAAATAGTATGATTTAGCAGAAATGCTGTATTTAGCACAAATACTGAAAAGCAGCAGAAATGCTATGACTTAGCACAATAGTAATAACTTAAATAGAAAAATTGGAAAAGCAAAATGGACAGCTGAAAAATGCTGAACATGCTAAGGGTCCCTCAAATCTAAATGTTAAATGACAAAAAAAAATCAGCAAAAAAAAGTATAACAGTCACACAATCACAAATATGGACACATATGGAAACACACATGCACAGAGAGACACACACAGGACCAAATTCAGTCAACCAGTCTAAATATATTGAATTTAAATCATACAATAAGATGCTCCCATCAAAAGTTCTCTCGCTCTCTCTCTCTCTCTCTCTCTCTCACACACACACACACACACACACACACACACACACACACACACACACACACACACACACACACACACACAGAGCCTAAAGGGAACAGTATTTGTGCCATGGAGTGTTAACAAGAATCTGAGGTCCATATTAGGAAAGCTGCTAAAATCATAAAAGTTTGCAGAATTGTAATAAATGATGAATATGAATTAGTGGTCTGTGATAGTGTATTAATTTGTAGGAAAAAAACATGCTGCCCAAGGTGTAATTGAACCCACGACCTTTGGGTTGCAGACCTGTGTCATTACCAACTGCGCCACTGGGAAAGAGAGCGAGCACCTGGAAAACAGGGTGATGAGCAGTCAGAATTAGATTGCGGTGAGAGGTTAAAACGCCGCTTTTTTTCGAGTTACAAAACGTTGTGTAACTCAAAAACTAGGTGGACTAGAAGCATAATTCTTGTACTGGGTGAATCAGCGGACTTTGGTGTACTTTGACTGTCATTTGCATTGCTCTTTGTACATCTGTCGCTGAGATATGACGAGAGAAGAAAGGGCAGACCTCAGATATGATTGGCTGGCTGGGAAGCCGTGCAGGCCCTGATATGTAAATTTGTATGTATCAATCCTCACAGAGGATTAGCTGCCTGGGGACCTGGCAGAAATATATAGAAATAGTATGATTAAGCATAAATACTACATTTAGTAGAAATACTATGTTTTAGCACAAATACTATAAAATGGCAGAAATACTATAATTAAGCAGAAATACTATATTAAGTACAAATCCTATAAAAGCAAAAAAAAACTGTACTATGATTTGTTAGAAAAATATAATTAATCAAAAATACTATATTTCGCAGAAATACTATTTTTAGCAGAAACACTATATTTAGCACAAATCTTATGAAATAGCAGAAATAGTATGATTTAGCAGAAATGCTGTATTTGGCACAAATCTCATAAAATTGCAGAAATAGTATGATTTAGCAGAAATGCTGTATTTAGCACAAATACTGAAAAGCAGCAGAAATGCTGCTATGACTTAGCACAATAGTAATAACTTAAATAGAAAAATTGGAAAAGCAAAATGGACAGCTGAAAAAATCCTGAACATGCTAAGGGTCCCTCAAATCTAAATGTTAAATGACAAAAAAAAATCAGCAAAAAAAAAGTATAACAGTCACACAATCACAAATATGGACACATATGGAAACACACATGCACAGAGACACACACAGGACCAAATTCAGTCAACCAGTCTAAATATATTGAATTTAAATCATACAATAAGATGCTCCCATCAAAAGGTTCTCTCGCTCTCTCGCTCTCTCTCTCTCTCTCTCTCTCTCTCTCTCTCTCTCACACACACACACACACACACACACACACACACACACACAGAGCCTAAAGGGAACAGTATTTGTGCCATGGAGTGTTAACAAGAATCTGAGGTCCATATTAGGAAAGCTGCTAAAATCATAAAAGTTTGCAGAATTGTAATAAATGATGAATATGAATTAGTGGTCTGTGATAGCGTATTAATTTGTAGGGAAAAAAAACATGCTGCCCAAGGTGTAATTGAACCCACGACCTTTGGGTTGCAGACCTGTGTCATTACCAACTGCGCCACTGGGAAAGAGAGCGAGCGCCTGGAAAACAGGGTGATGAGCAGTCAGAATTAGATTGCGGTGAGAGGCGAAAAACGCCGTTTTTTCGAGTTACAAAACGTTGTGTAACTCAAAAACTAGGTGGACTAGAAGCATAATTCTTGTACTGGGTGAATCAGCGGACTTTGGTGTACTTTGACTGTCATTTGCATTGCTCTTTGTACATCTGTCGCTGAGATATGACGAGAGAAGAAAGGGCAGACCTCAGATATGATTGGCTGGCTGGGAAGCCGTGCAGGCCCTGATATGTAAATTTGTATGTATCAATCCTCACAGAGGATTAGCTGCCTGGGGACCTGGCAGAAATATATAGAAATAGTATGATTAAGCATAAATACTACATTTAGTAGAAATACTATGTTTTAGCACAAATACTAAAAAATGGCAGAAATACTATATTAAGTACAAATCCTATAAAAAGCAAAAAAAACTGTACTATGATTTGTTAGAAAAACTATAATTAATCAAAAATACTATATTTGGCAGAAATACTATTTTTTAGCAGAAATACTATATTTAGCACAAATCTTATCAAATAGCAGAAATAATATGATTTAGCAGAAATGCTGTATTTGGCACAAATCTCATAAAATAGCAGAAATAGTATGATTGAGCAGAAATGCTGTATTTAGCACAAATACTGAAAAGCAGCAGAAATGCTATGACTTAGCACAATATTAATAACTTAAATAGAAAAAATGGAAAGGCAAAATGGACAGCTGAAAAAATCCTGAACATGCTAAGGGTCCCAAAAATGTAATTGTTAAATGAAAAAAAATCAGGAAACAAAAGTATAACAGTCACACAATCACAAATATGGACACATATGGAAACACACATGCACAGAGAGAGACACACACAGGACCAAATTCAGTCAACCAGTCTAAATATATTGAATTTGAATCATACAATAAGATGCTCCCATAAAAAGGCTCTCTCTCTCTGTCACACACACACACACACACACACACACACACACACACACACACACACACACACACACACAGGGAGAGAACAGCAAGTTTCTAGGTCAGTCAAACAGCTGTGAGCTTCTCAATTTGAATCCACCAATCAGAGAGGTTGTGTGCTTTTTCCCGCCAAAACAGGTGCACCTGCTTACACACAGGCGGCACAGAGAGAGACAGGATTTGTGCTGTCTATTTTCCATAGTGAGGAATCCCCTCAAACAAATGGCTATAATTCCCTAACCGTACGGGCTAGAACGGTCATTCTTACACCGTTTTGTTCAGAAGAGATGGGGGAATCTTAAAGTATTGACAATTTATCATTAAAATATGAATTATTGAAGATATTTGACTTCTAATCCACCATAACTGAGTAGAGGCAAAGCGAAAACTGCCTTGACTTGCCCTCAAACAACGCTATCTACCTCTAAATCTATTTGGAGTATGCCAGTCAACCAGTCTGAATATATTACACTTTTATCCAACAATGAGATGCTGCCCTAAAAAGGGTCTTTGTGTGACTTTCTTTCTCTCTCTCTTAGGCTACGTTCACAATGCAGGTCTTAATGCTCAATTCCGATTTTTTGATCAAATCCGATTTTTTTTTGTCTGCTTGTTCACACTACACATAAAACGCGACATCAAACGCTCTCCAGTGTGAACGCTCAAAGCGGCCCGCATGCGCAAAAGAAGATGTCACACACAACTCGCTCTGTTTAGACCCAGACCAAACAATATTGTTTGACTGATTGCCCTTAATATAAAGACTTCGGACTTTATGTTTCCAAATTTTTGCTTTAAGTTATTTTGTTATTTACATAATAATGTAGATGACCTAATAATGATCCTTTTGCTGTTTTAGAGGAGCGGTGCTTCAAAGGATAGTTGCAGATTTCTGTCAGAATCTGCAGAAAATACAGTAAAAATAAAATGTTCACATTTCTCCAACGTTGTCTTCCCAACAGTTTCACGGATGGTAGGAAATCGTTCGCGATGTCCTATCGGGCGCTTCTCCGGCGCTGATAATTGGCGTCTGTCTTGTGTCAGTGACGTAAAAGACGGATTTAATGCGACTTGACCGTTCACACAGCAGTCGCTTTCTAAAACATCGGATACGTATCGGATTCAGTACCACATACGAAAGTGACCCAGATCGGATTTGAAAATATCGGATTTGTGCCGTTCACACTGTCATACCAAGATCGGATACGGGTCACATAGGGGCGAAAAAATCGGATTTGATGCGCTTTCGCCTGCAGTGTGAACGTAGCCTTACAAACACACACACACACACACACACACACACACACACACACACACAGGCACACACACACACACACACACACACACACACACACACACACACACACAGCATCACACACAGTGAAGTGAACAGGGCTGTTAACAGCATGTTTCTAGGTCAGTCAAACAGCTGTGAGATTCTCAATTTGAATCCACCAATCAGAGAGGCTGTGTGCTTTTTCCTGCCAAAACTGGTGCACCAAGTGCAGGCTTTTACAGCACAGAGAGAGACAGGTTTTTTGCAGTCTATTTCTCATAGTGAGGACTCCCCTCAATCAAACAGCCATAAATTCCTAACTGTAGGGGCTAAAATGGTCATTCTTAGACCGTTGTGTTCATAAGACAGGGGAGAATCTTGAAATGTTGACCATTTAAAATAAAAATATGAAATATCATAGATATATGACATAGATGATTGGTTGTCTTAGAAGCCATGAATGCCCCAATATGCAAATTTGAATGTGCCAGGCCTCAGATATGATTGGCTGGCTGGGAAGCCATGAAGGCAACAATAAGCAAATTTGAATGTGCAAGACCTCGGATATGATTGGTTGTCTTCGAAGCCATATAAAAAGCAGCAAAACTGTACTATGATTTGGTAGAAAAAGTATAATTAATCAAAAATACTATATTTGGCAAAAATACTATTTTTTAGCAGGAAAACTATATTTAGCACAAATCTTATGAAATAGCAGAAATAGTATGATTTAGCAGAAATGCTGTATTTAGCACAAATCTCATAAAATAGCAGAAATAGTATGATTTAGCAGAAATGCTGTATTTAGCACAAATACTGGAAAGCAGCAGAAATGCTATGACTTAGCACAATAGTAATAACCTAAATAGAAAAATTGGAAAAGCAAAATGGACAGCTGAAAAAATCCTGAACATGCTAAGGGTCCCTCAAATGTAATTGTTAAATGAAAAAAAATCAGGAAACAAAAGTATAACAGTCACACAATCACAAATATGTGCACATATGGTAACACACATGCACAGACACACAGGATCAAATTCAGTCAACCACTCTAAATATATTGAATTTAAATCACACACACACACACACACACACACACACACACACACACACAGCAGCAGCAGCAGCATCAACAAGTGAACAGGGGTTGTAAACAGCCTGTTTCTAGGTCAGTCAAGTAAGCCTGGGCTGCTAAATTTGAATCCACCAATCAGAGAGGCTGTGTAGTTTTTCCCGCCAAAACAGGTGCACCTCTTTTTACACACATGCAGCACAGAGACAGAATTTGTGCTGTCTATTTTTCATAGTCAGGATTCCCCTCAAACAAATGGCTATAATTTCCTAACCGTAGGGGCTAGAACAGTCATTCTTACACCGTTTTGTTCAGAAGAGATGGGGGAATCTTAAAGTATTGACAATTTATCATTAAAATATGAATTATTGAAGATATTTGACTTCTAATGCACCATAACTGAGTAGAGGCAAAGCGAAAACTGCCTTTGCTTGCCCTCAAACAACGCTTTCTAACTCTAAATCTATGTGGAGTATCGATATCATTCTTTCACCGTAAGAGACAGCAGGCTTTGGTGAACAGTCATGGAAATTTTCAGGTCTCTGTGGAATTCCATCAAAAAGATATGACGAGAGAAAAAAGTGCCTCATTTCCAGTGTTTGAAATCTGAAGAAATCTGAGCGAGGGACGAATTTCCTACCCTCAAACAAACCCAATTCATGGCCAAATGGTAATAGGTGAGAAAGAAATTCTTGAATTGTGAGCGTCAGGAGTGTCTGAAGATATATTGGCACAAGCCTCATGTCTTAACTTCGCTGCGTTAAGGAGATATGACGATTTGAAAATGCCTCTCATTACAGAAATCCAGCGGTGATTGTGAACAAGCTCTCCATTGACTTTCTATGCAGAGTTTCCAGACTTTGTGTTGGTCTGAGGAGATTTGCCAAAATTCTACTATACAGAAATACTGTAATCAGCACATATACTGTAACATGACAGAAATTCCTCCACTTAGTAGTAATACTATAACAAAACACAAATATTATGATTTGGCACAAAAACCATGATTTGGCAAAATACTATGGTTGAGCAGAAGTACTAAGATGTAGTAAAAGTACTTTGATTTAACAGAAATACAATTATAGAGGAGTAATACTTTAAAATGGGAGAAATATTGATACACACACACATACACAGAGCCTAAAGGGAACAGTATTTGTGCCATGGAGTGTTAACAAGAATCTGAGGTCAATATTAGAAAAGCTGCTAAAATCATAAAAGTTTGCAGAATTGTAATAAATGATCAATATGAATTAGTGGTCTGTGATAGTGTATTAATTTGTAGGGAAAAAAACATGTTGACCAAGGTGTAATTGAACCCATGACCTTTGGGTTGCAGACCTGTGTCATTACAAACTGTGCCACTGGGAAAGAGAACGAGCGCCTGGAAAACAGGCTGATGAGCAGTCAGAATTAGATCGCGGTGAGAGGCAAAGAGCGCCGTTTTTTGGAGTTACAAAACGTCGTGTAACTCAAAAACTAGGTGGACTAGAAGCATAATTCTTGTACTGGGTGAATCAGCGGACTTTGGTGTACTTTGACTGCGATTTTCATTGCTCTTTGTACATCCGTCGCTGAGATATGACGAGAGAGAAAGCGGCAGACCTCAGATATGATTGGCTGGTTGGGAAGCCGTGCAGGCCCTGATATGTAAATTTGAATGTCTCAGTCCTCACAGAGGACCTGGCAAAAATATATAGAAATAGTATGATTAAGCATAAATACTACATTTAGCAGAAATACTGTGTTAAGCACAAATCGTATAAAAAGGAAAAATACTATATTAAGCACAAATCCTATAAAAAGCAGAAATACTATATTAAGCAATATAAATATCCTATAAAAATCCTAAAAAAAAAGCAAAAATACTGTACTATGATTTGGTAGAAAAACTATAATTAATCAGAAATACTATATTTGGCAGAAATACTATATTTACCACAAATCTTATAAAATAGCAGAAACAATATGATTTAGCACAATAGTAATAACTTAAACAGAAAAATTGGAAAAGCAAAATGGACAGCTGAAAAAATGCTGAACATGCTAAGGATCCTTCAAATGTAGTTGTTAAATGAAAAAAAATCAGCAAAAAAAGTATAACAGTCACACAATCACAAATATGTACACGTATGGAAACACACATGCACAGAGAGACACACACAGGATCAAATTCAGTCAACCAGTCTAAATATATTGAATTTAAATCATACAATAACATGCTCCCATAAAAAGGCTTTCTCTCTCTCTCTCTCTGTCACACACACACACACACACACACACACACACACACACACACACAGGGAGAGAAGAGCAACTATGTACACAAGTCAAGCAGCCTGGGAGCTGCTAAATTTGAATCCACCAATCAGAGAGGCTGTGTAGTTTTTCCCGCCAAAACAGGTGCAGCCGTTTTTACATACACACAGAGCACAGAGACAGGATTTCTGCAGTGAATTTCTCATAGTGAGGATTCCTCTCAAACAAATGGCCATAATTTCCTAACCGTAGGGGCTAGAACGGTCATTCTTACACCGTTTTGTTCAGAAGAGATGGGGGAATCTTCAAGTGTTGACAATTTATCATTAAAATATGAATTATTAAAGATATTTGACTTGTAATGCACCATAACTGAGTAGAGGCGAAGCAAAAACTGCCTTGACCTGCCCTCAAACAAAGCTTTGTAACTCTAAATCTATTTGGAGTATCAATATCATTCTTTCACCGTAAGAGACAGCAGGCTTTGGTGAACAGTCATGGAAATTTTCAGGTCTCTGTGGAAATCCATCAAAAAGATATGACGAGAGAAAAAATAGCCTCATTTCCAGAGTTTGAAATCTGAAGAAATCTGAGCGATGGACGAATTTCCTACCCTCAAACAAGTGTAACTCATTCCAGAACGGTAATAGGTGAGAAAAAAATTCTTGAATTGTGAGTGTCAGGAGTGTCTGAAGATATACTGGGACAAGCCTCATGTCTTAACTTCGCTTCGTTAAGGAGATATGACGATTCGAATATGCCTCTCATTACAAAAATCAAGCGGTGATTTTGAACAAACTCTCCATTGACTTTCTATGGAGAGTTTTCAGAGTTTGTGTTGGTCTGAGGAGATTTGCCAAAATTCTATAAATCTCACAACCATGATAGTGACATTTTGTGAAAGCCAGCAAAAATACCTACGTTTTGATGTATAATTTGTGGAAGTTGAGTGAAAATTGAGCAAGTAGCAAGAAGTTGTTCGGACATGAAGAGAAGACTGCGAAACCTACAGTGGCACACTGAAAGCCAAGTGCATAGCAACCATAACAACGCATGTATTTTGTGAAAAATCACAATTTTGAAACTCAAAACTTTAAGAGGGATAAAAATAAAACGGTAAAAGATTTGAAAAAGCTGATTTATTCCTGAATAGCCCAATAATTTGAGAACATTTTAAAGTTTGAATGGTTGTTCTACGTGAAAGTAGGAAAAAGTAGTTAAGTTTCAAAAACAAGCAAGTTTTAGCAGAATTGCGGAAGTTTCCCATTCATTTCAATGTAACAAATTAAAGGAAAAAAAGGTAATATTTTAAAAAGTATAATAGTATAAAATACCAAAAGATATAGCCGGAAAGAGCAAAAATAGCAGAATAGTTTAAAATTTGAACGGTAAAAATCGGCTGAAAATTGTGGCACTAGTTAAGTGCCAAAAAACGTACGGAAGCAACTAGAACTAGAAAAATTTGCATTTCCTGCGAAAATGCTGTGTGGATGCCTTAACGCTGAAGCTGTCTGCTGAAAAGCAGAAAAAGATGAAAAGTTGCAAAAAGTTGTATGGTGGTGAAAAAAAACATTTCACCCTGAGCAGGATTCGAACCTGGCCCTCCTGGTCTCAAGGAAGCTACTCATCTCACTGAGCTAAACTCATTCTCTCAAGAAGAGGAGGAGAGACCGACAATTCTGCTAAAATGAGCAGAAGCTGCTGAGAATTGTGCTAAGAGGTGAAAAGGCTGAAAATTTTGCAGAAAAGAGGTAAATCAGCAGAATTTCTGCAGAAAAGAGGCAAAGGAGCAGAAACTTGCGCTGAAAGAGATGAAATCAGCAGAGTTTCTGCTGAAAAGAGGTTTTTTTCTGAAAACAGCCCCAAAAATGGAATTTGTGCTAAAAAGGGTGAAAAAATGAAAATTTTGCTGAAAAGGGGTGAAGAAGGTAAAGTATACCAAATCAAAGTATTTGTGCCAAAACATAGTGTTTCTGCCATATTGTGGTATTTGTGCCACAAAAGTTACTACATTACAACATGAATACGGATTAAAGTTGAAAGAAACTGGCAACAAATTCCTCCACTACAAACCAGTCTGATACCACTTCTTTGCAGTGTTCACGTTTACTAAGGCACTACCCAAAAGGCGCCACAAGAGGGCACTCCAACACAAGAGAAGAGGTGAATGAGCAGAATTTCTGCTGAAAAGAGGCAGAAGGTTCTGTATGTAGAAAAAGAAACACTGTTGAACCATGTGTGAAATAAATAAAGAAATGAAATGAAAGAACAACCTGGTTCTGCTCAAATTCACCAATCAGAGGTACTGCCTCTGTCAGCTTCATCAGGCTGTGTACTTGTTTCTGCCATGGAGCGTTAACAAGAATCTGAGGTCCATATTAGAAAAGCTGCTAAAATCATAAAACTTTGCAGAATTGTAATAAATTAGCAATATAAATTACAGGTCTGTGATAGTGTATAAATTTGTAGTGAAAAAAAAAACGTTGACCAAGGTGGGATTGAACCCACGACCTTTGAGCTGCAGAGTCGTGTCATTGTGTGGATGCCCTAAAAGGGCTTCCACACTATTGAGTTCCTGTTTTAAACTTTATTCTTCAAGTTGCTGCCCCGTTTTTCGGCACTGAACTACTCCCTCAGTTTTCAGCCGATTTTCTCCGTTCAAACTCTAAACTGTTCTGCTATTTCTGCTAATTCCGGCTATATCTTTTGGTGTTTATTACTGTTATACTTTTTAAAATATTACACTTTTTTCCTTTAATTTGTCCCATTGAAATGAATGGGAAACTTCCACAATTCTGCTAAAACTTGCTTGTCTTTGAAACTTAACTACTTTGTCATACTTTCACCTAGAAACTCCATTCAAACTTTAAAATGTTCTCAGATTATTGGGCTATTCCTGTCTGGTTCAGCTTTTTCAGATCTTCTACCGTTTTAATCTTTATCTCTTTAAGTTTTCAGTTGCAAAATTGTGATTTTTCAGAAAATACATGCGTTGCTATGGTTGCTATGCAATTAAGTCAGAGTGAGTGCTGGTCCGTTCTGAATTTTCTCTTCATGTCTAAACAACTTCTTGCTACTCACTCAATTTCCACTCAACCCCACAAATTATACATCAAAACGTAGGTATTTTTGCTGGCTTTCAGACAATGTCACTATCTTCATTGTGAGGTTTACCGTTTTTCGCAATTTGCCTCGGAGTGACACAAGGTCTGACAAGTCCCCATTCAAAGTCTATGGGGAGGTTTTCAAATTCAGAGCTGAAATTCTGTAACGGGAGGCATTTTCAAATTGCCATATCTCTTTAACAAAGCAAAGTTAGGACATGAGGCTTGTGCCAATATATCTTCAGACACTGCTGACACTCACAGTGGAAGCAGTTTTACAATTATCTTACCGTTGAGCAATGAATTACGTTTGTTTGAGGGTGGAAATCTGTCCTTCTCTCAGTCTTCAAACTCTGGAAATGAAGCCGTTTCTTCTCTCGTCATATCTCCGCGACGGACGGAGGTAGAACGAGCTATGAAAATCGCAGTCAAAATACACCAAAGTCCGCTGATTCACCCAGTACAAGAATTATGCTGCTAGCCCTCCTAGTTTTTGAGTTACACGACGTTTTGTAACTCGAAAAAACGGCGTTTTTCGCCTCTCACCGCGATCTATTTTCTGACTGCCCAAGTATCTGTCTGTCAGACCGCCGCCCCCTTTCCAGGTGGCGCAATCAGTAACTAGAAAAATTTGCATTTCCTGCGAAAATGCTTTGTGGATGCCTTAACGCTGAAGCTGTCTGCTGAAAAGCTGAAAAAGATGAAAAGTTGCAAAAAGTTGTATGGTGGTGAAGAAACTGAAAATTCTGCTGAAAACAGGTGAGCCAAACTCACTCTCACAAAGAGGTGGAGAGACTGACAATTCTGCTGAAATGAGCAGAAGCTGCTGAGAATTGTGCTGATAGGAGGTGAAAAGGCTGAAAATCCTGCAGAAAAAAGGTGAATCAGCAGAATTTCTGCTGAAAAGAGGTAAAGAAGCAGAAAGTTGCGCTGAAAAGAGATGATTCAGCAGAATTTCTGCTCAAAAGAGGTTTTTTCTGAAAACAGCTGAGATTTGTGCTGATAAGAGGTGAAAAGGCTGAAAATTTTGCAGAAGAGTTGAATAAGCAGAATTTGGGCTGAAAAGAGGTGAAAATTCTAAAAATTCTGCTGAAAAGAGGTCAATCAGCATAATTTCTGCTGAAAAGAGGTGAATGAGCAAAATTCTGCTTAAAAGAGGTTTTTGCTTAAAACAGCCGAAAATGCTGGGATTTGTGCTGAAAAGTGGTGAAAAAACTGGAAAATTCTGGTGAAAAGGGGTGAAGATTCTGACAGTTGTGTTGAAAAGAGTTAAAACAATATAATTGTGCACTGGGGCCTCCCGCTCTGAGAACTGCTGCTCATCTCACTGAGCTAAAACACAGCTCACTCCAGCAAGCAAAATCAGTGACCACATTGATAATGTGTTCCATTCATTTCAATGGTCAAAAGTCATGGCACACATTAGCAGAAACAGCAGAATTTTTTTTTAAAGTTTGAACATAGTATTTATACTATAACATAGTATTTCTTCTAAATCATAATATTTGAACCAAATGATAGTATTTCTGCCAAATCACAGTATTCCTGGTAAATCACAGTGTTTGTGCCAAATCACAGTATTTGTACCAAATCATAGCACTTGTGACAAATCATAGTTGTTAGCTGAATCTGTGCTAAAACATAGTATTTCTGCTAAAACTTAGTATTTATACTAAATAATATTTTTTCTTACAAATCATAGCATTTGTGCTGAACCATAGAAAATTCTGTCAAATCATAGTATTTGAGCCAAATCATACAATTTGTGCCGAAACATTATGTATGATTTATGATTTAGCAGAAACACTGGGACTTGGTAGAAATACTATGATTTACATGAAATACTTTGACTTAGCAGAAATACTATAATCTAGCAAAAAAAGTACTACAGCATAGCAGAAATTCTATCATTGAGCAAAATTACTAGGATTTAGCAGAAATACTATGATTTGGCACAAATACTATGTTTTAGCACAAAAATATGTTTTGGCTAGAAAACTTATTTTGCAGTTATACTATGATTTGGAAAAAATATGCTTTGGAAGAAATACTATGCTTTGGAACAAATACCATGATTTGGCAGAAATACTATGAGCAGTAATAATATAACATAGCAGAAATACTATTATTTGGGTGAATGCTATTGTTTGGCACAAACACTATGATTTAGCACTGTACAGAATGGTGTACGTCAGTTTAATGCTGGGTGGTGCTGCAATAGTAGCTATCCTCGGTCAGAAGGAGAGGCTGACATCCAGGAATTAGATTACCACAGGTGGAGTTTATTGGCAGTCAGATGGATGTTACAGGGAGATATGGCATACAGTAGGAGGATGTGGAGGGGTGATATGGTGTGGTTTCTATGATTAAGAACAGGGTATACATTACAACAGTGGTTCCCAAACTTTTTTTGCTGGGCCCCCCTTGTTTAACAAGAAAAATGTTCGCGCCCCCCCCCCAGCGCCTGCTTGCGTGCAAGCACGCACACGCACGCACACGCACACAAACACATCCTTCAACCACACCACCCATATTTTGCTCCATTGCGGTTTATTTCACACCTCAAACATTTATTAAACAATTAAGCAAATACAAATAATCTGCAATAAATTACAGGTAGTAAGAAAATAAACTACCAACTCTTTTATGCTCCGTCCGCACCTACACGGTATTTTTGAACAGCGCAGCTGTTTCGGGCAGATGTAAACGGCGATCGAATCACCGAGAACGGAGATTTTTAAAACTCCTTTTTTTGCGTTTACGTGTGGACAAGGAATACAGAGTTTGTCACGCAACGTCAAAGGTATGTGCCTTTTTCACGTCACACTGTGCGCCACGTTATTGTTTACATGAGATGAATTGCAGAATGGCAGATAGAGAGAAAATACTGTTACTGTTAATCTGACTATCTGCAGGTTTTACAGGCTTACATATACAGGCCATTACTGTCCCTGCATTTAGAAAGGCAGAGGCATCACGGTGTAATTATTTTACATGTAGTTGTTTTTTTTCCTGTGTAATAATGTTCAACATTGCTGTCAATACATTTTTCAAAAAAACCCTCTACAAAATGGGTTCAAAAACATAAACAACTGTGGGATACTGTTTGTCCGTGATTTGAAGAGCCCAGCGCTGCTCCCGATGCAGGGAAAACTAATTCTGCAGGGAGACCTACCTTGGCACTTGTGCAGGTGAAGCCAAAGGGAAGATATGCTTCACCATATTTTCCTGTCTTTGGCTTAGAATGAAGTTGGTTTGGAAACATATTCAGCGATGCTTCATCTCCTGCTTTGCGTTTGTGTGGGCGCCTCGTGCTAGCAATGTCCAAGCGTTGTTTTTGTTTTTGTTTTTTTCCCCTTTTCATGCCGCGCCCCCCCTGCAATAGCTCTGCGCCCCCCCTAGGGGGCGGGCCCCACACTTTGGGAACCACTGCATTACAACAAGAATACGGATTAAAGATTTAAGAAACTGGCAACAAATTCCTCCACTACAAACCAGTCTGATACCACTTCTTGCAGTGTTCACATTTACTAAGGCACTACCCAAAAGGCGCCACAAGAGGGCACTCCAACACAAGAGATAACCTATGTACACTGATGCACTTAGTAACAGTCAACCTCCTACTTAGCCACTACGTAATACAGCGATATTACAGTGTACAAATTCACATAAATTTGCAGGGGGAACAAACAAAGCAGGAACAAGCCCAAAACAATCAAATAACTGGGCTGCCATAGCTATCGCTAACTAGCACATACACTAAAGGTAACTAAAACCAATACACACAAGTAGCAGGGTAAACATCTTAAGCATGGAACATTAACTCACGTTTATGTGACACACACCATCCCCAACAAATACAGGATGGGCTATTTGCTCCCCTTCCCAGCAGCTCTCTCCTCAATCGTTAGCACAGGAACAAAGGAAGACCATCTAGCTCAGAAGTCCCATGAATCCCCTCACTGCTCAGAGGCTGCTGGGTAATGTAGCTCACACTAACACAGGCTTTTCTGCAAGCACAAATACTATAACATAGCAGAAATACTGTGATTTTGTTGAAATACTATGCTTTGGGACAAATACTATGATTTGGCAGAAATACTATGTTTTAGGACATATACTATGATTTGGCTCAAATACTATGATATAGCAGCAATACTATGTTTTGGTACAAATGGTGCGCTTAGGCACAAATATTATGATTTGGCAGACACTATGATTTAGCAGAGATAATATGATTTGGCAGAAATACTAAACTTTGGCACAAATACTATAATTGAGTACTTTAAGATGAGAGAAATACTATGATTTAGCAGAAATACTATGTTTCAGTACAAATACTATGACAAAGCAGAAATACTACGACTTAGAAGTAACACTATAACAAAAGGGATTCCTCAAAATACTATGAAATTGCAGTAATTCTATGATTTGGCAGAAATACTGTACTTTGTACAAATACAATGCTTTGGTACAAATACTATATTTTGATTTGAATACTATGATTTGGCACGAGTAGTATGATTTAGTACAAATACTACGAATTGGCAGAAATACTGTGACTTAGTAGTAATACTATAACATAACAGATATACTGTGATGTTGAAGACATAGTATGTTTTTGCACATATCCTACGATTTCGCTCAAATACTGTGAAATTGCAGTAATACTATGGTTTTGAAGGAATACTATGATTTGGTAGAAATACTATGCCTTAGTAGTAATACTATAACATAGCAGATATAATGTGATTTTGCAGACATAGTATGTTTTTGCACAAATACTACGATTTCGCTCAAATACTATGGAATTGCACTAATACTATGATTTGGAATACTATGATTTGGTAGGAATACTATGCCTTAGTAGTAATACTATAACATAACAGATATACTATGATTTTGCAGAAATTCTGCGTTTTTGCACAAATACTACAACAACTACTACTACAAATACTACAAGAAATACTATGTTTGGGCAGTAATACTATTATTTGCTATAAATACTATTATTTGGCACATATACTATAATCAGCAGATATACTATAACATAACAGAAATTCTACGACTTAGTAGTAACACTATAATATAACAGAAATTTTAACTGGGCACAAATAACATGATTTGGCACAAATACCATGATTTGGCAAAAGATACCATGATTTGGCACAAATACGATCATATTGCAGAAATACTATGATTGGGTACAAATACTATGATTTGGCACAAGTACTATGAATAAGTACAAATACTATGATTTGGCAGAAATACTATGATTTAGCAGAAATACTATGTTTTAACATAAATAATATCTTTTCACAGAAATTTCTGCTAAAGGTACTATTTCTGCTTTTAGCAGAAATACTGTAATTTTGCATAAATACTGTGATTTGGGATAAATACTATGATTTGGCAGATATACTATATTCAGCACATAAACTATAACATAACAGACATTCCTCCACTTAGTAGTAATCTCATAACATAAAATAAATATTATGGTTCTGCCCCAAAACCATGATTTGGCACAAATACCATGATTTTTCAAAATACTATGATTTAGCAGAAATACTATGATTGAGCAGAAGTACTAAGATGTAGTAGAAGTACTTTGATTTAGCACAAATACTATTATGGAGGAGTAATACTTTAACATGGGAGAAATATTGATATACACACACACATACACATAGAGCAAAGTGTACAGGGGCTGTTAAGAGTCTGGGCTTGGTATATCTAGGTCAGCTAAATTGGCTGCACCTGCTGTAATCAGCACTTACACACACAGACACAGAGACAGCTATGAGTTTTCTGCAGTGTATTTCTCACATTCAGGATTCCCCTCGAACAAATGGCCATAATTTCCTAACCGTGAGGGCTAGAACGCTCATTCTGACACCGATTTGTTCAGAAGAGATGGGAAAACTTCAGGCCTTCATAATTCAGAGATAAAATATAAATTATTGAAGATATATGACTTGTAATACACTGTAACTGAGTAGAGGCGAAGCAAAACTGCCTTGACTTGCCCTCAAACAATGTTTTGTAACTCTAAATCTATATGGAGCATCAAAATCATTCTTTCACCATAAGAAACAGCAGGCTTTGGTGAACAGTCATGGAAATTTTCAGGTCTCTGTTGAAATCCATCAAAAAGATATGACGAGAGAAAAAAGTGCCTCATTTCCAGAGTTTGAAATCTGAAGAAATCTGAGCGAGGGACAAATTTCCTATCCTCAAACAAGTGTAATTCATGGCCAAACGGTAATAGGTGAGGAAAAAATTCTTGAATTGTGAGCATCAGGGATGTCTGAAGATATACTGGCACAAGCGTCATGTCTCAACTTTGTTTCGTTAAGGAGATATGACGATTTGAAAATGCCTCTCATTAGAGAATTCCAGCGCTGATTTTGAAGAAACTCTCCATTGAGTTTCTATGGAGAGTTTTGAGACTTTATGTTACTCTGAGGAGATTTGCAAAAAATCTATAAGTCCCACAACAATGATAGTGACATTGTCTGAAAGCCAGCAAAAATACCTACGTTTTGATGTATAATTTGTGGGGGTTGAGTGGAAATTGAGTGAGTAGCAAGAAGTTGTTCAGACATGAAGAGAAAATTCAGAACGGACCAGCACTCACTCTGACTTAATTGCATAGCAACCATAGCAACGCATGTATTTTCTGAAAAATCACAATTTTGCAACTGAAAACTTAAAGAGAGATAAGATTAAAACGGTAGAAGATCTGAAAAAGCTGAATCAGACAGGAATAGCCCAATAATCTGAGAACATTTTAAAGTTTGAATGGAGTTTCTAGGTGAAAGTATGACAAAGTAGTTAAGTTTCAAAGACAAGCAAGTTTTAGCAGAATTGTGGAAGTTTCCATTCATTTCAATGGGACAAATTAAAGGAAAAAGTGTAATATTTTAAAAAGTATAACAGTAATAAACACCAAAAGTCATTGCGGAAAGAGCAGAAAGAGCAGAACAGTATAGAGTTTGAACTGAGAAAATCGGCAGAAAACTGTGGAAGTAGTTAAGTGCCAAAAAGTGTATGGAAGCAACTAGGGGAATAATAATAAAGAAGAAAGAGAAACAGGAAAACAATAGTGTGGAAGCCCTTTTAGGGCATCCACACAACTACTAAAAAATTTGCATTTCCTGCGAAAATGCAGTGTGGATGCTGTAAAGCTGAAGCTGTCAGCTGAAACTAGCTGAAAAAGCTGAAAAGTTGCAGAAGTTGTAAAACCTTTGCAAAAATTGTAATAACTTTGCAGAAGCATAAGAACTTAGCAAAATGTAATTACTTAGCAGAACTGCAATAACGTAAAGAAAACATAATACTTGGCAGAAATACAATAACATAGCAGAACTTAGCAGCAGAAATTAGAATAAATATTGTAACTTAGCAGAAACAAGATAACTTTTCAGAAATACAGGATTTTAGCAAACATGGTACAAGATTACATAGATACTTTATTTAAACAAAAATACCTAAACATTGCACAAATACTGTGATTTAGGACAAATACTACAACATAGCAGAAATGCTGTAATTCAGCAAATATACTATGCTATGGCACAAATAGAAAGAATATGCTCAAATACTATGATTTTGCTCAAATAATATGATTAAGCAATAATACTAAGATTTAGCAGAAATACTGTATTTAGCACAAATACCGAAAAGTAGCAGAAATACTGTAATTTAGCATAATAGTAATAACTTGCACAATTACAAATATGGACATGGTAAATGGCCTGTATTTATGTATTTTTGCCCAAGGACACAACGACCGAGACTGTCCGAGCCGGGCCTCGAACCGGTAACCTTCCGATTACAAGGCGAACTCCCAACTTTTGAGCCACGATCGCCCCCATATATGGAAACACACATGCACAGAGACACACACAGGATCCAATTCAATCAACCAGTGTAAATATATTGATTTTAAATCACACAATAAGAAACACCCATAAAAAGGCTCTCTCTCTCTCTCTCTCTGTCATACACACACACACACACACACACACAGACACACACACACACACACACACACGCAGCAGCAGCAGAAGCAAGTGAACAAACAGGGGCTGTACATACAGTGTTTCCTGTATGTTTCTAGGTGGGTCAAAAGCCTGGAGCTGCTTAATTTGAATCCACCAATCAGAAAGGCTATGTACTTTTTTCCCGCCAAAACAGGTGCACCTGTTTTTACACACGCAGCGAGACAGGATTTGTGCAGTCTATTTTTCATAGTGAGGACTCCTCTCAAACAAATGGCTATAATTTCCTTACCAGCTGCGCCACTGGGAAAGACAGTGAGCTCTTGGGAAACAGGGTGATGAGCAGTCAGAATTAGATCGCGGTGAGAGGAAAAGAGCGCGTTTTTTTGGAGTTACAAAACGTCGTGTAACTCAAAAACTAGGTGGACTAGAAGCATAATTCTTGTACTGGGTGAATCAGCGGACTTTGGTGTACTTTGACTGCGATTTTCATTGCTCTTTGTACATCCGTCGCTGAGATATGACGAGAGAAGAAACGGCAGACCTCAGATATGATTGGCTGGCTGGGAAGCCGTGCAGGCCCTGATATGTAAATTTGAATGTCTCAGTCCTCACAGAGGACCTGGCAAAACACATAGAAATAGTATGATTAAGCATAAATACTACATTTAGCAGAAATACTGTATTAAGCGGCACGGTGGTTAGCACTGTTGCCGCACAGCAAGAAGGTCCTGAGTTCAATTCCACCATCAGGCCGGGGTCTTTCTGTGTGGAGTTTGCATGTTCTCCCGTGTTTGCGTGGGTTCCCTCCGGTACTCCGGCTTCCTCCCACCGTCCAAAGACATGCAGCTTGTGGGGATAGGTTAATTGGATAATCCAAATTGTCACTAGGTGTGAATGTGAGTGTGAATGGTTGTCTGTCCTTGTGTGTTGGCCCTGCGACAGACTGGCGACCTGTACCCCGCCTCTCCCCTATGATAGCTGGGATAGGCTCCAGCGCCCCAGCGACCCTGAAAAGGATAAGCAGAAGCGAATGGATGGATGGACTGTATTAAGCACAAATCCTATAAAAGCAAAAATACTGTACTATGATTTGGTAGAAAAACTATAACTAATCAGAAATACTATATTTGGCAGAAATACTGTAATCAGCACATATACTGTAACATGACAGAAATTCCTCCACTTAGTAGTAATACTATAACATAACACAAATGTTATGATGAGTTGAGCGGCTGGTACTCTGGTGCAGTCAGCACAATCTGGAGCTGAACACTCTTAAAACTGTAGAGATGACAGTGGACTTCAGGAGACATCCCTCAACTCTGCCCCCCTCATCATATCAGACAGCCCTGTGTCGACTGTGGAGATCTTCAAGTTGCTGGGTACCACCATCTCCCAGGACCTGAAGTGGGAGACCAACATCAACTCCATCCTCAAAAAGACCCAGCAGAGGATGTACTTCCTGAGACAACTGGGGAAGTACAGTCTTCCACAGGAGCTGCTGATCCAGTTCTACACTGCAGTCATTGAGTCTGTCCTGTGCTCCTCCATCACAGTCTGGTATGGTGCAGCCACTAAACAGGACAGGTGCAGACTGCAGCGGACTGTACGGGCAGCAGAAAGGATCATCGGCGCCCCTGCCCTCCATCCAGGATCTGTACCTCTCAAGAACCAGGAAACGGGCAGGAAAATCATCACAGAACCCCTCACACCCTGGACACAGACTTTTGATCTGCTGCCCTCTGGCAGACGGTACAGAAGCCTGCAAACCAGGACCACCCGACACAGGAACAGTTTCTTTCCCCTCACCATCTCCCTTCTAAACAGTTGAACTGTCACACTCCTCCCACTGCCAGACTGCAACTGCACCTTATGTACATTCTGTAGTATTCATTCCACCTCATTTCATTTCTGTATTTTATGTATATACGTTTAGATTAGTTTTTTATAGTTGGTTTACACAGCTTTGTGTATGCATGTGTAATGTATATATAGATACGTGTGTGTGTGGGTGCGTGTGTGTGTGTGAGATTTACATTGCTGTGCTCGAGAGCCACCATCTACCGGAACCAAATTCCTTGTATTTGTCTGCACATATACTTGGCCAATAAACACGATTCTGATAATTTGGCACAAAACCATGATTTGGCAAAAAAATACTATGATTTAGCAGACATACTATGATTGAGCAGAAGTACTAAGATGTAGTAAAAGTACTTTGATTTAAGAGAAACCAATTAGGGAGGAGTAATACTTTAAAATGGGAGAAATATTGATACACACACACATTCACAGAGCCTAAAGGGAAGAGTATTTGTGCCATGGAGTGTTAAGAAGAATCTGAGGTCCATATTAGAAAAGCTGGTAAAAAGTTTTCAGAATTGTAATAAATGATGAATATGAATTAGTGGTCTGTGATAGTGTATTAATTTGTAGGGCAAAAAACAGGTTGTCCAAGGTGGAGTTGAACCCACGACCTTTGGGTTGCAGACCTGTGTCATTACCAGCTGTGCCACTGGGAAAGAAAGTGAGCACTTGGGAAACAGGGTGATGAGCAGTCAGAATTAGATCGCGGTGTGAGGCAAAGAGCGCCGTTTTTGGAGTTACAAAACGTCGTGTAACTCCAAAACTAGGTGGACTAGAAGCATAATTCTTGTACTGGGTGAATCAGCGGACTTTGGTGTACTTTGACTGCGATTTTCATTACTCTTTGTGTACATCCGTCGCTGAGATATGACGAGAGAAGAAACTGCAGACCTCAGATATGATTGGCTGGCTGGGAAGCTGGCAGAAATATATAGTAATAGTGTGATTAAGCATAAATACTACATTTAGCAGAAATACTGTATTAAGCACAAATCCTATAAAAAGCAGAAATACTATATTAAGCACAAATCCTATAAAAGCAGAAATACTATATTAAGCAATATAAAATCCTATAAAAATGGTATAAAAGCAAAAATACTGTACTATGATTTGGTAGAAAAACTATAATTAATCAGAAATACTATATTTGGCAGAAATACTGTAATCAGCACATATACTGTAACATGACAGAAATTCCTCCACTTAGTAGTAATACTATAACATAACACAAATGTTATGATGAGTTGAGCGGCTGGTACTCTGGTGCAGTCAGCACAATCTGGAGCTGAACACTCTTAAAACTGTAGAGATGACAGTGGACTTCAGGAGACATCCCTCAACTCTGCCCCCCATCATATCAGACAGCCCTGTGTCGACTGTGGAGATCTTCAAGTTGCTGGGTACCACCATCTCCCAGGACCTGAAGTGGGAGACCAACATCAACTCCATCCTCAAAAAGACCCAGCAGAGGATGTACTTCCTGAGACAACTGGGGAAGTACAGTCTTCCACAGGAGCTGCTGATCCAGTTCTACACTGCAGTCATTGAGTCTGTCCTGTGCTCCTCCATCACAGTCTGGTATGGTGCAGCCACTAAACAGGACAGGTGCAGACTGCAGCGGACTGTACGGGCAGCAGAAAGGATCATCGGCGCCCCCTGCCCTCCATCCAGGATCTGTACCTCTCAAGAACCAGGAAACGGGCAGGGAAAATCATCACAGACCCCTCACACCCTGGACACAGACTTTTTGATCTGCTGCCCTCTGGCAGACGGTACAGAAGCCTGCAGACCAGGACCACCCGACACAGGAACAGTTTCTTTCCCTCGCCATCTCCCTTCTAAACAGTTGAACTGTCACACTCCTCCCACTGCCAGACTGCAACTGCACCTTATGTACATTCTGTAGTATTCATTCCACCTCATTTCATTTCTGTATTTTATGTATATACGTTTAGATTAGTTATTTATAGTTGGTTTACACAGCTTTGTGTATGCATGTGTAATGTATATATAGATACGTGTGTGTGTGTGTGTGTGTGTGTGTGTGTGTGTGTGTGTTTGTGTGAGATTTACATTGCTGTGCTCGAGAGCCACCATCTACGGAACCAAATTCCTTGTATTTGTATGCACATATACTTGGCCAATAAACATGATTCTGATGACTTGGCACAAAACCATGATTTAGCAGAAATACTATGATTGAGCAGAAGTACTAAGATGTAGTAAAAGTACTTTGATTTAAGAGAAATACAATTATGGAGGAGTAATACTTTAAAATGGGAGAAATATTGATACACACACACATTCACAGAGCCTAAAGGGAAGAGTATTTGTGCCATGGAGTGTTAAGAAGAATCTGAGGTCCATATTAGAAAAGCTGGTAAAAAGTTTTCAGAATTGTAATAAATGATGAATATGAATTAGTGGTCTGTGATAGTGTATTAATTTGTAGGGCAAAAAACAGGTTGTCCAAGGTGGAGTTGAACCCACGACCTTCGGGTTGCAAACCTGTGTCATTACCAGCTGCGCCACTGGGAAAGACAGCGTGCTCTTGGGAAACAGGGTGATGAGCAGTCAGAATTAGATCGCGGTGAGAGGCAAAGAGCGCCGTTTTTTGGAGTTACAAAACGTCGTGTAACTCAAAAACTAGGAGGACTAGCAGCATAATTCTTGTACTGGGTGAATCAGCGGACTTTGGTGTATTTTGACTGCGATTTTCATAGCTCGTTCTACCTCCGTCGCGGAGATATGACGAGAGAAGAAACGGCTTCATTTCCAGAGTTTGAAGACTGAGAGAAGGACAGATTTCCACCCCTCAAACAAACGTAATTCATTGCTCAACGGTAAGATAATTGTAAAAACTGCTTCCACTGTGAGTGTCAGCAGTGTCTGAAGATATATTGGCACAAGTCTCATGTCCTAACTTTGCTTTGTTAAAGAGATATGGCGATTTTAAAATGCCTCCCGTTACAGAATTTCAGCTCTGAATTTCAAAACCTCCCCATAGACTTTGAATGGGGAGTATTGAGACCTTGTGTCACCCGAGGCAAATTACAAAAAACGGTAAATCTCACAATAAAGATAGTGACATTGTCTGAAAGCCAGCAAAAATACCTACGTTTTGATGTATAATTTGTGGGGTTGAGTGCAAATTGAGCCAGTAGCAAGAAGTTGTTTAGACATGAAGAGAAAATTCAGAACGGACCAGCACTCACTCTGACTTAATTGCATAGCAACCATAGCAACGCATGTATTTTCTGAAAAATCATAATTTTGCAACTGAAAACTTAAAGAGGTATAAAATTAAAATTGTAGAAGATCTGAAAAAGCTGAATCAGACAGGAATAACCCAGTAATCTGAGAACATTTTAAAGTTTGAATGGAGTTTCTAGGTGAAAGTATGACAAAGTAGTTAAGTTTCAAAAACAAGCAAGTTTTAGCAGAATTGTGGAAGTTTCCCATTCATTTCAATGGGACAAATTAAAGGAAAAAAGTGTAATATTTTAAAAAGTATAACAGTAATAAACACCAAAAGTCATAGCCGGCATTAGCAGAAAGAGCAGAACAGTTTAGAGTTTGAACGGAGAAAATCGGCTGAAAACTGAGGGAGTAGATAAGTGCCAAAAAGTGTACGGAAGCAACTGGAATATAGTGGAATAAAGAATAAAGAGAAACAGGAACTCAATAGTGTGGAAGCCCTTTAGGGCATCCACACAATAAAGAGAAACAGGAAAACAATAGTGTGGAAGCCCTTTAGGGCATCCACACAACTAGAAAAATTTGCATTTCCTGCGAAAATGCTGTGTGGATGCCTTAACGCTGAAGCTGTCTGCTGAAAAGCTGAAAAAGCTGAAAAGTTGCAAAAAGTTGTATGGTGGTGAAAAAAAACATGTCGGCCTGAGCAGGATTTGAACCTGGCCCTCCTGGTCTCAAGGCAGTTACTCATCTAACTGAGCTAAACTCATTCTCTCAAAAAACAGGAGGAGAGACCGACAATTCTGCTAAAATGAGCAGAAGCTGCTGAGAATTGTGCTGAGAAGAGGTGAAAAGGCTGAAAATTTTGCAGAAAACAGGTAAATCAGCAGAATTTCTGCAGAAAAGAGGTAAAGAAGCAATAAGTTGCGCTGAAAAGAGATGAATCAGCAGAATTTCTGCTCAAAGGTGGCTATTCATTTCCCTGAGCCAAAGTCACTCTTACAAAGAAGAGGTGGAGAGACGGACAATTCTGCTGAAATGAGCAGAAGCTGATAAGAGGTGAAAAGGCTGAAAATTTTGCAGAAAAGAGGTGAATCAGCAGAATTTCTGCAGAAAAGAGGCAAAGAAGCAGAAACTTGCGCTGAAAACAGATGAATCAGCAGAGTTTCTGCTCAAAAGAGTTGTCTTTTTTCTGAATACAGCCAAAAAAGCTGGAATTTGTGCTGAAAAGGGGTGGAAAAAATGAAAATTTTGCTGAAAAGGGGTGAAGAAGCTGAAGAAGCTAAAGTATACTAAATCAAAGTATTTGTGCCAAAACATAGTGTTTCTGCCATATTGTGGTACTACTACATTACAACATGAATACGGATTAAAGATGAAAGAAACTGGCAACAAATTCCTCCACTACAAACTAGTCTGATACCACTTCTTTGCAGTGTTCACGTTTACTAAGGCACTACCCAAAAGGCGCCACAAGAGGGCACTCCAACACAAGAGATGAGGTGAATGAGCAGAATTTCTGCTGAAAAGAGGCAGAAGGTTCTGTATGTAGAAAAAGAAACACTGTTGAACCATGTGTGAAATAAATAAAGAAATGAAATGAAAGAACAACCTGGTTCTGCTCAAATTCACTAATCAGAGGTACTGCCTCAGTCTGCTTCATGAGGCTGTGTACTTGTTTCTGCCATGGAGCGTTAACAAGAATCTGAGGTCCATATTAGAAAAGCTGCTAAAATCATAAAAGTTTGCAGAATTGTAATAAATTAGCAATATAAATTACAGGTCTGTGATAGTGTATAAATTTGTAGTGAAAAAAAAAAAAACGTGGACCAAGGTGGGATTGAACCCACGACCTTTGAGCTGCAGAGCAGTGTCATTACTGATCGCGCCACCTGGAAAGGGGGCGGCGGTCTGAAAGACAGATACTTGGGCAGTCAGAAAATAGATCGCGGTGAGAGGCGAAAAACGCCGTTTTTTGGAGTTACAAAACGTCGTGTAACTCAAAAACTAGGAGGGCTAGCAGCATAATTCTTGTACTGGGTGAATCAGCGGACTTTGGTGTATTTTGACTGCGATTTTCATAGCTCGTTCTACCTCCGTCGCGGAGATATGACGAGAGAAGAAACGGCTTCATTTCCAGAGTTTGAAGACTGAGAGAAGGACAGATTTCTGCTAAAAAAAAGAGGTGTAGACGGGCTTGATGGAGATGGCTTTATGTATAAGGGTACACTGAAGAGTGTCAAGAAAGGAGAGTGCATGTAAGCAGGGAAGATGTGTAGCAACAGTCACAGGTAGGACTCGAACCTCTGCCACCGGGTCTCACAGCAGCGGCTCAACCTTCTGAGCCAAATGAGGTCTGGTCACAAAGGGGGCGGGTGTCTAAAACACAGAGACTTGAGCAGTCAGAATTAGATCGCGGTGAGAGGCGAAAAACGCCGTTTTTTGGAGTTACAAAACGTCGTGTAACTCAAAAACTAGCAGGGCTAGCAGCATAATTCTTGTACTGGGTGAATCAGCGGACTTTGGTGTATTTTGACTGCGATTTTCATAGCTCGTTCTACCTCCGCCGCGGAGATATGACGAGAGAAGAAACGGCTTCATTTCCAGAGTTTGAAGACTGAGAGAAGGACAGATTTCCACCCCTCAAACAAACGTAATTCATTGCTCAACGGTAAGATAATTGTAAAAACTGCTTCCACTGTGAGTGTCAGCAGTGTCTGAAGATATATTGGCACAAGCCTCATGTCCTAACTTTGCTTTGTTCAAGAGATATGGCGATTTTAAAATGCCTCCGTTACAGAATTTCAGCTCTGAATTTCAAAACCTCCCCATAGACTTTGAATGGGAGTTGTCAGACCTTGTGTCACTCCGAGGCACATTGCGAAAAACGGTAAATCTCACAATAAAGATAGTGACATTGTCTGAAAGCCAGCAAAAATACCTACGTTTTGATGTATAATTTGTGGGGTTGAGTGGAAATTGAGTGAGTAGCAAGAAGTTGTTTAGACATGAAGAGAAAATTCAGAACGGACCAGCACTCACTCTGACTTAATTGCATAGCAACCATAGCAACGCATGTATTTTCTGAAAAATCACAATTTTGCAACTGAAAACTTAAAGAGGTATAAAATTAAAACGGTAGAAGATCTGAAAAAGCTGAATCAGACAGGAATAGCCCAATAATCTGAGAACATTTTAAAGTTTGAATGGAGTTTCTAGGTGAAAGTATGACAAAGTAGTTAAGTTTCAAAAACAAGCAAGTTTTAGCAGAATTGTGGAAGTTTCCCATTCATTTCAATGGGACAAATTAAAGGAAAAAGTGTAATATTTTAAAAAGTATAAGAGTAATAAACACCAAAAGTCATAGCCGGCATTAGCAGAAAGAGCAGAACAGTTTAGAGTTTGAACGGAGAAAATCGGCTGAAAACTGAGGGAGTAGATAAGTGCCAAAAAGTGTACGGAAGCAACTAGGGGAATAATAATAAAGAAGAAAGAGAAACAGGAAAACAATAGTGTGGAAGCCCTTTAGGGCATCCACACAACTAGAAAAATTTGCATTTCCTGCGAAAATGCTGTGTGGATGCCTTAACGCTGAAGCTGTCTGCTGAAAAGCTGAAAAAGATGAAAAGTTGCAAAAAGTTGTATGGTGGTGAAAAAAAAAATGTCACCCTGAGCAGGATTCGAACCTGGCCCTCCTGGGCACAAGGCAGCTACTCATCTCACTGTGCCAAATTCACTCTCACAAGGTAAGACATGGAGAGACTGACAATTATGGTGAAATGAGCAGAAACTGCTGAGAATTGTGCTGAGAAGAGGTGAAAAGGGTGAAAAGAGGTGAATCAGCAGAATTTCTGCGGAAAAGAGGCAAAGAAGCAGAAACTTGCGCTGAAAAGAGATGAATCAGCAGAATTTCTGCTGAAAAGAGGTGTTCAAACCCCATGACCAGGATTTGAACCTGGCCCTTCTGTTCTCATGGCAGCTACTCATCTCACTGAACTAAACTTGTTCCGACAAACACAAGAGATGGAGAAACTGACAATTTTGCTAAATGAGCAGAGGCTGCTGAGTTTTGTGCTGAGAAGAAGTGAAAAGCTGAAAAATTTGCAGAAAAGAGGTGAATCAGCAGAATTTCTGCAGAAAAGATTGAAAGAAGAATATTGCGCTGAAAAGAGGTAAATCAGCAGAATTTCTGCTGAAAAGACGGAAAGAAGCAATCACAGTAGCTGCTCATCTCACTGAGCCAAAGCAGTTGTTGTCCCACCAAGAGATATGATGAGAGAAATTCTTCTGAAAGAGCAGAACAGGCTGAAAATTTTCAGCTACTCATTGAGTAAAACTGGTTCTCACATAACTGAAAAAAGGTGAAAAAGCTGAAAATTCTGATAAAAACAGCAGAAGTGGCTGACATTTGTGCTGATAAGAGGTGAAAACGCAAACTTTCTGCTGAAAAGAGGCAAAACAACCTGTTTCTGCTCAAATTCACCAATCAGAGGTACTGCCTCTGTCTGCTTCATCAGGTGGGTACTTGTATGTATTTCTGCCATGGAGCGTTAACAAGAATCTGAGGTCCATATTAGAAAAGCTGCTAAAATCATAAAACTTGCGCTGAAAAGAGATGAATCAGCAGAATTTCTGCAGAAAAGAGGCAAAGAAGCAGAAACTTGCGCTGAAAAGAGATGAATCAGCAGAGTTTCTGCTCAAAAGAGTTGTCTTTTTTCTGAATACAGCCAAAAAAGCTGGAATTTGTGCTGAAAAGGGGTGAAAAAAATGAAAATTTTGCTGAAAAGGGGTGAAGAAGCTGAAAAAGCTAAAGTATACTAAATCAAAGTATTTGTGCCAAAACATAGTGTTTCTGCCATATTGTGGTACTACTACATTACAACATGAATACGGATTAAAGATGAAAGAAACTGGCAACAAATTCCTCCACTACAAACCAGTCTGATACCACTTCTTTGCAGTGTTCACGTTTACTAAGGCACTACCCAAAAGGCGCCACAAGAGGGCACTCCAACACAAGAGATGAGGTGAATGAGCAGAATTTCTGCTGAAAAGAGGCACAAGGTTCTGTGTGTGTAAAAAGAAACACTGTTGAACCATGTGTGAAATAAATAAAGAAATGAAATGAAAGAACAACCTGGTTCTGCTCAAATTCACCAATCAGAGGTACTGCCTCAGTCTGCTTCATCAGGCTGTGTACTTGTTTCTGCCATGGAGCGTTAACAAGAATCTGAGGTCCATATTAGAAAAGCTGCTAAAATCATAAAACTTTGCAGAATTGTAATAAATTAGCAATATAAATTACAGGTCTGTGATAGTGTATAAATTTGTAGTGAAAAAAAAACGTGGACCAAGGTGGGATTGAACCCACGACCTTTGAGCTGCAGAGCCGTGTCATTACTGATTGCGCCACCTGGAATGGGGGCGGCGGTCTGAAAGACAGATACTTGGGCACTCAGAAAATAGATCGCGGTGAGAGTCGAAAAACGCCGTTTTTTGGAGTTACAAAACGTCGTGTAACTCAAAAACTAGGTGGGATAGAAGCATAATTCTTGTACTGGGTGAATCAGCGGACTTTGGTGTACTTTCACTGCGATTTTCATAGCTCGTTCTACCTCCGTCGCGGAGATATGACGAGAGAAGAAACGGCTTCATTTCCAGAGTTTGAAGACTGAGAGAAGGACAGATTTCCACCCTCAAACAAACGTAATTCATTGCTCAACGATAAGATGATTGTAAAACTGCTTGCACTGTGAGTGTCAGCAGTGTCTGAAGATATATTGGCACAAGCCTCATGTCCTAACTTTGCTTTGTTAAAGAGATATGGCAATTTGAAAATGCCTCCCGTTACAGAATTTCAGCTCTGAATTTCAAAACCTCCCCATAGACTTTGAATGGGGAGTTGTCAGACCTTGTGTCACCCGAGGCACATTGCGAAAAACGGTAAATCTCACAATAAACATAGTGACATTGTCTGAAAGCCAGCAAAAATACCTACGTTTTGATGTATAATTTGTGGGGGTTGAGTGGAAATTGAGTCAGTAGCAAGAAGTTGTTTAGACATGAAGAGAAAATTCAGAACGGACCAGCACTCACTCTGACTTAATTGCATAGCAACCATAGCAACGCATGTATTTTCTGAAAAATCACAATTTTGCAACTGAAAAACTTAAAGAGGTATAAAATTAAAACGGTAGAAGATCTGAAAAAGCTGAATCATTCAGGAATAGCCCAATAGTCTGAGAACATTTTAAAGTTTGAATGGAGTTTCTAGGTGAAAGTATGACAAAGTAGTTAAGTTTCAAAAACAAGCAAGTTTTAGCAGAATTGTGGAAGTTTCCCATTCATTTCAATGGGACAAATTAAAGGAAAAAAGTGTAATATTTTAAAAAGTATAACAGTAATAAACACCAAAAGTCATAGCCGGCATTAGCAGAAAGAGCAGAACAGTTTAGAGTTTGAACGGAGAAAATCGGCTGAAAACTGAGGGAGTAGATAAGTGCCAAAAAGTGTACGGAAGCAACTAGGGGAATAATAATAAAGAAGAAAGAGAAACAGGAAAACAATAGTGTGGAAGCCCTTTTAGGGCATCCACACAATAATAAAGAAGAAAGAGAAACAGGAAAACAATAGTGTGGAAGCCCTTTAGGGCATCCACACAATAAAGAATAAAGAGAAACAGGAACTCAATAGTGTGGAAGCCCTTTAGGGCATCCACACAATAAAGAGAAACAGGAACTCAATAGTGTGGAAGCCCTATTAGGGCATCCACACAATTTGCATTTCCTGCGAAAATGCTGTGTGGATGTCTTAACGCTGTAGCTGTCTGCTGAAAAGCTGAAAAAGCTGAAAAGTTGCAAAAAGTTGTATGGTGGTGAAAAAAGAATGTCACCCTGAGCAGGATTCGAACCTGGCCCTCCTGGTTTCAAGGCAGCTACTCATCCCACTGAGCTAAACTCACTCGCTCAAAAAAGAGGAGGAGAGACCGACAATTCAGCTAAAATGAGCGGAAGCTGCTGAGAATTGTGCTGAGAAGAGGTGAAAAGGCTGAAAATTTTGCAGAAAAGAGGTAAATCAGCAGAATTTCTGCAGAAAAGAGGCAGAACAAAAGAGAAAACTGAAAACAGGTTTTGCCGTGACCGGGAGTTGAACCTGGCCGTTCTCGTCTCAAGGCAGCTGCTCATCTCACTGAACCAAACTCTTTCTCTCAAAAGCAAGAGATGGAGAAACTGACAATTTTGCTAAATGAGCAGAAGCTGCTGAGAATTGTGCTGAGAAGAAGTGAAAAGGCTGAAAATTTTGCAGAAAAGAGGTGAATCAGCAGAATTTCTGCAGAAAAGAGGTAAAGAAGCAATAAGTTGCGCTGAAAAGAGATGAATCAGCAGAATTTCTGCTCAAAAGAGTTTTTCCTGAAAACTGCTGAGATTTGTGCTGATAAGAGGTGAAAAGGCTGAACATTTTGCAGAAAAGAGGTGAATCAGCAGAATTTCTGCAGAAAAGAGGTAAAGAAGCAATAAGTTGCGCTGAAAAGAGATGAATCAGCAGAGTTTCTGCTGAAAAGAGTTTTGTTTTTCTGAAAACAGCCAAAAAAGCTGGAATTTGGGCTGAAAAGGGGTGAAAAAAATGAAAATTTTGCCTACAGGGGTGAACAAGCTAAAGTATACCAAATCAAAGTAATTGTGCCAAAACATAGTGTTTCTGCCATATTGTGGTATTTGTGCCACAAAAGTTACTACATTACAACATGAATACAAGAAACTGGCAACAAATTCCTCCACTACAAACCAGTCTGATACCACTTCTTTGCAGTGTTCACGTTTACTAAGGCACTACCCAAAAGGCGCCACGAGAGGACACTCCAACACAAGAGATGAGGTGAATGAGCAGAATTTCTGCTGAAAAGAGGCAGAAGGTTCTGTATGTAGAAAAAGAAACACTGTTGAACCATGTGTGAAATAAATAAAGAAATGAAATGAAAGAACAACCTGGTTCTGCTCAAATTCACCAATCAGAGGTACTGCCTCAGTCTGCTTCATCAGGCTGTGTACTTGTTTCTGCCATGGAGCGTTAACAAGAATCTGAGGTCCATATTAGAAAAGCTGCTAAAATCATAAAACTTTGCAGAATTGTAATAAATTAGCAATATAAATTACAAGTCTGTGATAGTGTATAAATTTGTAGTGAAAAAAAAAACGTGGAGCAAGGTGGGATTGAACCCACGACCTTTGAGCTGCAGAGCCGTGTCATTACTGATTGCGCCACCTGGAAAGGGGGCGGCGGTCTGAAAGACAGATACTTGGGCAGTCAGAAAATAGATCGCGGTGAGAGTCGAAAACGCCGTTTTTGGAGTTACAAAACGTCGTGTAACTCAAAAACTAGGAGGGCTAGCAGCATAATTCTTGTACTGGGTGAATCAGCGGACTTTGGTGTATTTTGACTGCGATTTTCATAGCTCGTTCTACCTCCGTCGCGGAGATATGACGAGGGAAGAAACGGCTTCATTTCCAGAGTTTGAAGACTGAGAGAAGGACAGATTTCCACCCCTCAAACAAATGTAATTCATTGCTCAACGGTAAGATAATTGTAAAAACTGCTTCCACTGTGAGTGTCAGCAGTGTCTAAAGATATATTGGCACAAGCCTCATGTCCTAACTTTGCTTTGTTGAAGAGATATGGCGATTTGAAAATGCCTCCCGTTTCAGAATTTCAGCTCTGAATTTCAAAACCTCCCCATAGACTTTGAATGGGGAGTATTGAGACCTTGTGTCACTCCGAGGCAAATTGCAAAAAAACGGTGACTCTCACAATAAAGAGAGTGACATTGTCTGAAAGCCAGCAAAAATACCTACGTTTTGATGTATAATTTGTGGGGGTTGAGTGGAAATTGAGTCAGTAGCAAGAAGTTGTTTAGACATGAAGAGAAAATTCAGAACGGACCAGCACTCACTCTGACTTAATTGCATAGCAACCATAGCAACGCATGTATTTTCTGAAAAATCACAATTTTGCAACTGAAAACTTAAAGAGGTATAAAATTAAAACGGTAGAAGATCTGAAAAAGCTGAATCAGACAGGAATAGCCCAATAATCTGAGAACATTTTAAAGTTTGAATGGAGTTTCTAGGTGAAAGTATGACAAAGTAGTTAAGTTTCAAAAACAATCAAGTTTTAGCAGAATTGTGGAAGTTTCCCATTCATTTCAATGGGACAAATTAAAGGAAAAAAGTGTAATATTTTAAAAAGTATAACAGTAATAAACACCAGAAGTCATAGCCGGCATTAGCAGAAAGAGCAGAACAGTATAGAGTTTGAACGGAGAAAATCGGCTGAAAACTGAGGGAGTAGATAAGTGCCAAAAAGTGTACGGAAGCAACTAGGGGAATAATAATAAAGAAGAAAGAGAAACAGGAAAACAATAGTGTGGAAGCCCTTTTAGGGCATCCACACAATAAAGAAGAAAGAGAAACAGGAAAACAATAGTGTGGAAGCCCTTTAGGGCATCCACACAATAAAGAATAAAGAGAAACAGGAACTCAATAGTGTGGATGCTTAAAGCATCCACACAATAATAAAGAACTAGAAAGCGAAAATTTCAGAAGAAATTTTATGTGTGCCTATGCCGCTGCTAATCACTGTAGTTTGCCATTCATACGGCTACAGAGAGCAAAACTCAGAAGAGCAGCCATTCTCCACCATGAACTATGGTAAAAACAAACACCGCTCACGCTTCACAGATGACAGCTTACAGTTTTGTGTAAAGATGAAGTTACTTCGTACAGCGCCGATTTGCAGACGCTGTGCACACAGGTTCATGAGCAGAAGTCCCACTGTACCACGGCAGACCCGACAATGTTTGCATGAACACGCTTTGAAGCATTACATTATGGACCACTTTTCACACATGCATTCACTTTTTGTTTTTTGTTATTTTTACACAGTGTTCTGAATTATGAACAATGGTCTACACCCAATCTTGTGTATTATTATACAAACTTTGGTTGTGAGATTCAGATAACTATTTAATAAAAGCTAAATATTTTATATGAGAGTAAGAAAGAAAAGTATATCTTTGTGTCCACCTTTCTCTGTTAATGCCCTAGCTGCCCCTGCACAGTTACCAGCTGTCAGCTACACAAAAAGGAGCTTGGTCTTTGTCTCTCAGAAACAACTCATAACTTCCTTCAACTCATTCATGTCACCTAAAGTGTAAACCTGTTTCTCCATCACCAGTTCAGCTCTGATGATTCAGTAAGGACATCTCCTGATTTCATCTTCATGCTCCAGCAAACATCAGCTGATACTAGAAATTAAAATCAAAAGAATTCTAACAACAGCTGATCAAGCTTAAACGTGCTGCTGTTGTTTAGCGCGATAAATAAGAGCGAACAGCCGATCATTGATCAGTTTCATGATTGACGTTTCAACACGCGAGAGAATGACAGGGGAGGCTTCGTAACGACAGAATAAATCATAATGTTTCTCTGAATGTGGGACGATTCCGTTTATGCGGCACGGCAACTCTATGAACTAACCCTAATGAATAAAATAAAGTCCAACGTCAGTAACTTAGTGCGCACACAGCTGTATATAAACTCCCGTGGCAGTACGATTGTAAAAGGTCAACGAAAATAAATTACACCTAAACTCGGTTTATATCTGACCCAAATAGAGTGCAGTTCATAACTTCTTACCTGAAATTCAGTTCACCTCACGCTCCTGCCTTGGTTTCCCTGATCCACGATTGACCCCCGCGTTAGCAAACACGGTCGATCGGCGGTAGCCTCACCGCCTCATATGTCTCCTTGGCGGCATGTCCTTTCTGTCACACACCGTGGATAGCTGCCCTCTGTTGTAGCTCCACCACCAAACAACTCAGTTATTTTTTCCACATCGACATCAGCTGATACTAGAAATTAAAATCAAAAGAATTCTAACAACAGCTGATCAAGCTTAAACGTGCTGCTGTTGTTTAGCGCGATAAATAAGAGCGAACAGCCGATCATTGATCAGTTTCATGATTGACGTTTCAACACGCGAGAGAATGACAGGGGAGGCTTCGTAACGACAGAATAAATCATAATGTTTTCTCTGAATGTGGGACGATTCCGTTTGTACGGCACGGCAACTCTATGAACTAACCCTAATGAATAAAATAAAGTCCAACGTCAGTAACTTAGTGCGCACACAGCTGTATATAAACTCCCGTGGCATTACGATTGTAAAGGTCAACGAAAATAAATTACACCTAAACTCGGTTTATACCGGTTTTAACGAAAAATAAGTCCAGCTAAAACACATACTGTCGGCGAGCGACCGGTGCTGACACGAGTTTCACCCGCCTCAATATAAGCCAAGCCTGGGTGCTTTTTCACGAAGGGTCGCTAGCGGCGCGAGCTAACTATGCTAGCGGCGCTAGCTAGCTAGCCAGCTATCAGCAACACATAAGAGAACTGCTGCTAAATAAACTACACCTAAACTCGGTTTATATCTGACCCAAATAGAGTGCAGGTCATAACTTCTTACCTGAAATTCAGTTCACCTCACGCTCCTGCCTTCGCTTTCCCTGATCCACGATTGACCTCGCGTTAGCAAACACCGGTCGATCTGCGGTCGCGGCATGTCCTTTCTGTCATACACCGTGGATAGCTGCCCACTGTTGTAGCTCCGCATTATAGCACCACCAAACAACTCAGTTATTTTTTCCACATCCAGCTGTAACTCCGATTCTGTGCGAGCATTTGCGAGAGACCGGGAGGTGAAAGAGAGAGAGTCCCTCGCTGTCCATTTGCAGCCAAGCGCGGCAGCTAGCTAGGTAGCCGGCTAGCTGTCAGGCAGGACCGAGGTCGCCAGAGCATTGTCGCTAATATGGGATGTCTTGATAAAACAAGCAGATATTTGAAGTTTACACACCTACATTCTCGCCTGAAAATATCTTAAAAGTTTATTTTGTGACCTAGAAACACTAATAAAAGACATATAAAACGAAGTGGTGGCCGCCATTGTTTAACTCGGCAGAGGTGTGCTATGAATTGTGGGATATTGAGTTTTCCACCAAGCATTACCGTAACTTTTGAATGATTTGCGCAACCTTAAAAATTCCAATGGCTCCTGAAAGCAGCGACGCCTGCGCACCACCGTTGAAATTGTCATCATTACGGTAATCCAAATAAGGGTAGACAGGCTGTACCACTCCCGGCATACCACTAGAGAGAGCCAACACACCACAAATGAAGTCTGTTTATTTGGCGCCAAAAGATGAATTGGCCTAAATTTGCACTAAAATATTAATATTTAAAAACTATAAAAGTCATGAACACCAAAAGTCATGACATAATAGTCCAGCTCCAGCCGCACAAAATGATCTAACATATGTAACCCTAATGTCAAAACTGTTCGGCAGAGGAGCGCGGGAAAATTTTCACTAAAATATTAATATTTAAAAACTATAAAATTCATAAAGACCAAAAGTCATAGCACACCATTCCAGATCCGGCCGCACAAAATGAGGTAACATATATGAAGCTTGTCTCAAAACTGCGGGCGAGATTCGCTGCAAAATTTCAGGCGGAAACTGGAGAACAATAATAATAATAACTAGAAAGCGAAAATTTCAGAAGAAATTTTATGTGTGCCTATGCCGCTGCTAATCACTGTAGTTTGCCATTCATACGGCTACAGAGAGCAAAACTCAGAAGAGCAGCCATTCTCCACCATGAACTATGGTAAAACAAACACCGCTCACGCTTCATAGATGACAGCTTACAGTTTTGTGTAAAGATGAAGTTGCCGCACAGCGCCGATTTGCAGGCGCTGTGCACACAGGTTCATGAGCAGAAGTCCCATTGTACCACGGCAGACCCGACAATGTTTGCATGAACACGCTTTGAAGCATTACATTATAGACCACTTTTCACACATGCATTCACTTTTTGTTTTTGTTATTTTTACACAGTGCTCTGAATTATGAACAATGGTCTACACCCAATCTTGTGTATTATTATACAAACTTTGGTTGTGAGATTCAGATAACTATTTAATAAAAGCTAAATATTTTATATGAGAGTAAGAAAGAAAAGTATATCTTTGTGTCCACCTTTCTCTGTTAATGCCCTAGCTGCCCCTGCACAGTTACCAGCTGTCAGCTACACAAAAAAGGAGCTTGGTCTTTGTCTCAGAAACAACTCATAACTTCCTTCAACTCATTCATATCACCTAAAGTGTAAACCTGTTTCTCCATCACCAGTTCAGCTCTGATGATTCAGTAAGGACATCTCCTGATTTCATCTTCATGCTCCAGCAAACATCAGCTGATACTAGAAATTAAAATCAAAAGAATTCTAACAACAGCTGATCAAGCTTAAACGTGCTGCTGTTGTTTAGCGCGATAAATAAGAGCGAACAGCCGATCATTGATCAGTTTCATGATTGACGTTTCAACACGTGAGAGAATGACAGGGGAGGCTTCAGAACGACAGAATAAATCATGTTTTCTCTGAATGTGGGACGATTCCGTTTTTACGGCACGGCAACTCTATGAACTAACCCTAATGAATAAAATAAAGTCCAACGTCAGTAACTTAGTGCGCACACAGCTGTATATAAACTCCCGTGGCAGTACGATTGTAAAAGGTCAACGAAAATAAATTACACCTAAACTCGGTTTATATCTGACCCAAATAGAGTGCAGTTCATAACTTCTTACCTGAAATTCAGTTCACCTCACGCTCCTGCCTTGGTTTCCCTGATCCACGATTGACCTCGCGTTAGCAAACACCGGTCGATCGGCGGTAGCCTCACCGCCTCATGTGTCTCCTTCGCGGCATGTCCTTTCTGTCACACACCGTGGATAGCTGCCCTCTGTTGTAGCTCCACCACCAAACAACTCAGTTATTTTTTCCACATCGACATCAGCTGATACTAGAAATTAAAAGCAAATGAATTCTAACAACAGCTGATCAAGCTTAAACGTGCTGCTGCTGTTTAGCGCGATAAATAAGAGCGAACAGCCGATCATTGATCAGTTTCATGATTGACGTTTCAACACGCGAGAGAATGACAGGGAGGCTTCAGAACGACAGAATAAATCATAATGTTTTCTCTGAATGTGGGACGATTCCGTTTGTACGGCACGGCAACTCTATGAACTAACCCTAATGAATAAAATAAAGTCCAACGTCAGTAACTTAGTGCACACACAGCTGTATATAAGCTCCCGTGGCATTACGATTGTAAAAGGTCAACGAAAATAAATTACACCTAAACTCGGTTTATATCTGACCCAAATAGAGAGCGACCGGGTGCTGACACGAGTTTCACCCGCCTCAATATAAGCCAAGCCTGGGTGCTTTTTTCACGAAGGGTTGCTAGCGGCGCGAGCTAACTATGCTAGCGGCGCTAGCTAGCTAGCCGACTATCAGCAACACATAAGAGAACTGCTGCTAAATAAACTACACCTAAACTCGGTTTATATCTGACCCAAATAGAGTGCAGGTCATAACTTACCTGAAATTCAGTTCACCTCACGCTCCTGCCTTCGCTTTCCCTGATCCACGATTGACCTCCGCGTTAGCAAACACCGGTCGATCGGCGGTCGCGGCATGTCCTTTCTGTCATACACCGTGGATAGCTGCCCACTGTTGTAGCTCCGCATTATAGCACCACCAAACAACTCAGTTATTTTTTCCACATCCAGCTGTAACTCCGATTCTGTGCGAGCATTTGCGAGAGACCGGGAGGTGAAAAGAGAGAGAGAGTCCCTCGCTGTCCATTTGCAGCCAAGCGCGGCAGCTAGCTAGGTAGCCGGCTAACTGTCAGGCAGGACCGAGGTCGTCAGAGCATTGTCGCTAATATGGGATGTCTTGATAAAACAAGCAGATATTTGAAGTTTACACACCTACATTCTCGCCTGAAAATATCTTAAAAGTTTATTTTGTGACCTAGAAACACTAATAAAAGACATATAAAACGAAGTGGTGGCCGCCATTGTTTAACTCGGCAGAGGTGTGCTATGAATTGTGGGATATTGAGTTTTCCACCAAGCATTACCGTAACTTTTGAATGATTTGCGCAACCTTAAAAATTCCAATGGCTCCTGAAAGCAGCGACGCTGTGCACACCGTTGAAATTGTCATCATTACGGTAATCCAAATAAGGGTAGACAGGCTGTACCACTCCCGGCATACCACTAGAGAGAGCCAACACACCACAAATGAAGTCTGTTTATTTGGCGCCAAAAGATGAATTGGCCTAAATTTGCACTAAAATATTAATATTTAAAAACTATAAAAGTCATGAACACCAAAAGTCATGACATAATAGTCCAGCTCCAGCCGCACAAAATGATCTAACATATGTAACCCTAATGTCAAAACTGTTCGGCAGAGGAGCGCGGAAAATTTTCACTAAAATATTAATATTTAAAAACTATAAAATTCATAAACACCAAAAGTCATAGCACACCATTCCAGATCCGGCCGCACAAAATGAGGTAACATATATGAAGCTTGTCTCAAAACTGCAGGGCGAGATTCGCTGCAAAATTTCAGGCGGAAACTGGAGAACAATAATAATAATAACTAGAAAGCGAAAATTTCAGAAGAAATTTTATGTGTGCCTATGCCGCTGCTAATCACTGTAGTTTGCCATTCATACGGCTACAGAGAGCAAAACTCAGAAGAGCAGCCATTCTCCACCATGAACTATGGTAAAACAAACACCGCTCACGCTTCACAGATGACAGCTTACAGTTTTGTGTAAAGATGAAGTTACTTTGTACAGCGCCGATTTGCAGACGCTGTGCACACAGGTTCATGAGCAGAAGTCCCATTGTACCACGGCAGACCCGACAATGTTTGCATGAACACACTTTGAAGCATTACATTATAGACCACTTTTCACACATGCATTCACTTTTGTTTTTTGTTATTTTTACACAGTGTTCTGAATTATGAACAATGGTCTACAGCCAATCCTGTGTATTATTATACAAACTTTGGTTGTGAGATTCAGATAACTATTTAATAAAAGCTAAATATTTTATATGAGAGTAAGAAAGAAAAGTATATCTTTGTGTCCACCTTTCTCTGTTAATGCCCTAGCTTCCCCCCAAAAGCTTTGCTAGATCCGCCCCTGCACAGTTACCAGCTGTCAGCTACACAAAAAGGAGCTTGGTCTTTGTCTCTCAGAAACAACTCATAACTTCCTTCAACTCATTCATGTCACCTAAAGTGTAAACCTGTTTCTCCATCACCAGTTCAGCTCTGATGATTCAGTAAGGACATCTCCTGATTTCATCTTCATGCTCCAGCAAACATCAGCTGATACTAGAAATTAAAATCAAAAGAATTCTAACAACAGCTGATCAAGCTTAAACGTGCTGCTGTTGTTTAGCGCGATAAATAAGAGCGAACAGCCGATCATTGATCAGTTTCATGATTGACGTTTCAACACGCGAGAGAATGACAGGGGAGGCTTCGTAACGACAGAATAAATCATAATGTTTTCTCTGAATGTGGGACGATTCCGTTTATGCGGCACGGCAACTCTATGAACTAACCCTAATGAATAAAATAAAGTCCAACGTCAGTAACTTAGTGCACACACAGCTGTATATAAGCTCCCGTGGCATTACGATTGTAAAGGTCAACGAAAATAAATTACACCTAAACTCGGTTTATATCTGACCCAAATAGAGAGCGACCGGTGCTGACACGAGTTTCACCCGCCTCAATATAAGCCAAGCCTGGGTGCTTTTTTCACGAAGGGTTGCTAGCGGCGCGAGCTAACTATGCTAGCGGCGCTAGCTAGCTAGCCGGCTATCAGCAACACATAAGAGAACTGCTGCTAAATAAACTACACCTAAACTCGGTTTATATCTGACCCAAATAGAGAGCGACCGGTGCTGACACGAGTTTCACCCGCCTCAATATAAGCCAAGCCTGGGTGCTTTTTCACGAAGGGTTGCTAGCGGCGCGAGCTAACTATGCTAGCGGCGCTAGCTAGCTAGCCAGCTATCAGCAACACATAAGAGAACTGCTGCTAAATAAACTACACCTAAACTCGGTTTATATCTGACCCAAATAGAGTGCAGTTCATAACTTCTTACCTGAAATTCAGTTCACCTCACGCTCCTGCCTTCGCTTTCCTGATCCATGATTGACCACCGCGTTAGCAATCGCCTGCCCGGCCTCATATGTCTCGTTGGCGGCATGTCCTTTCTGTCACACACGGTGGGTAGCTGCCCTCTGTTGTAGCTCCACCACCAAACAACTCAGTTATTTTTCCACATCCAGCTGTAACTCCGATTCTATGCGAGCATTTGCGAGAGACCAGGAGGTGAAACGACAGAGAGAGTCCCCTCGCTATCCATTTGCAGCCAAGTGCGGCAGCTAGCTAGGTAGCCAGCTAGGTAGCCGGCTAGCTGTCAGGCAGGACCGACGTAGTCAGAGCACTGTCGCTAAATATGGGATGTCTTGATAAAACAAGCAGATATTTGAAGTTTACACACCTACATTCTCGCCTGAAAATATCTTAAAAGCTTATTTTGTGACCTAGAAACACGAATAAAAGACATATAAAACGAAGTGGTGGCCGCCATTGTTCACTCTGTAGAGGCGTGCTATGAATTGTGGGATATTGAGTTTTCCACCAAGCATTATGTAACTTTTGAATGATTTGCGCAACCTTAAAAATTCCAAGGGCTCCTGAAAGCAGCGACGCTGTGCGCACCGTTGAAATTGTCATCATTACGGTAATCCAAATAAGGGTAGACAGGCTGTACCACTCCCGGCATACCACTAGAGAGAGCCAACACACCACAAATGAAGTCTGTTTATTTGGCGCCAAAAGATGAATTGGCCTAAATTTGCACTAAAATATTAATATTAAAAAACTATAAAAGTTATAAACACCAAAAGTCATAACATAATAGTCCAGCTCCAGCCGCACAAAATGATCTAACATATGTAACCCTAATGTCAAAACTGTTTGGCAGAGGAGCGCGGGAAAATTTTCACTAAAATATTAATATTTAAAAAACTATAAAATTCATAAACACCAAAAGTCATAGCACACCATTCCAGATCCGGCCGCACAAAATGAGGTAACATATATGAAGCTTGTCTCAAAACTGCGAGGCGAGATTCGCTGCAAAATTTCGTAGGCGAAACTGGAGATAATAATAATAATAATAATAATAATAATAATAAATCCGAGGAATAGTAATATGTGTGCCTCTTGGCATAGGCACACATAATAATAATAATAAATCCGACGAATAGTAATATGTGTGCCTCTTGGCATAGGCACACATAACTAGAAAGCGAAAATTTCAGAAGAAATTTTATGTGTGCCTATGCCGCTGCTAATCACTGTAGTTGCCATTCATACGGCTACAGAGAGCAAAACTCAGAAGAGCAGCCATTCACCATGAACTATGGTAAAACAAACACCGCTCACGCTTCACAGATGACAGCTTACAGTTTTGTGTAAAGATGAAGTTACTTCAGTACAGCGCCGATTTGCAGGCGCTGTGCACACAGGTTCATGAGCAGAAGTCCCATTGTACCACGGCAGACCCGACAATGTTTGCATGAACACGCTTTGAAGCATTACATTATGGACCACTTTTCACACATGCATTCACTTTTTGTTTTTTGTTATTTTTACACAGTGTTCTGAATGATGAACAATGGTCTACAGCCAATCTTGTGTATTATTATACAAACTTTGGTTGTAAGATTCAGATAACTATTTAATAAAAGCTAAATATTTTATATGAGAGTAAGAAAGAAAAGTATATTTTATGTCCACCTTTCTCTGTTAATGCCCTACCTGGCCCCTGGCAAAAGCTTTGCTAGATCCGCCCCTGCACAGTTACCAGCTGTCAGCTACACAAAAAAAGGAGCTTGGTGTTTACAGGGAGTGCAGAATTATTAGGCAAATGAGTATTTTGTCCACATCATCCTCTTCATGCATGTTGTCTTACTCCAAGCTGTATAGGCTCGAAAGCCTACTACCAATTAAGCATATTAGGTGATGTGCATCTCTGTAATGAGAAGGGGTGTGGTCTAATGACATCAACACCCTATATCAGGTGTGCATAATTATTAGGCAACCTCCTTTCCTTTGGCAAAATGGGTCAAAAGAAGGACTTGACAGGCTCAGAAAAGTCAAAAATAGTGAGATATCTTGCAGAGGGATGCAGCAGTCTTAAAATTGCAAAGCTTCTGAAGCGTGATCATCGAACAATCAAGCGTTTCATTCAAAATAGTCAACAGGGTCGCAAGAAGCGTGTGGAAAAACCAAGGCGCAAAATAACTGCCCATGAACTGAGAAAAGTCAAGCGTGCAGCTGCCAAGATGCCACTTGCCACCAGTTTGGCCATATTTCAGAGCTGCAACATCACTGGAGCGCCCAAAAGCACAAGGTGTGCAATACTCAGAGACATGGCCAAGGTAAGAAAGGCTGAAAGACGACCACCACTGAACAAGACACACAAGCTGAAACGTCAAGACTGGGCCAAGAAATATCTCAAGACTGATTTTTCTAAGGTTTTATGGACTGATGAAATGAGAGTGAGTCTTGATGGGCCAGATGGATGGGCCCGTGGCTGGATTGGTAAAGGGCAGAGAGCTCCAGTCCGACTCAGACGCCAGCAAGGTGGAGGTGGAGTACTGGTTTGGGCGGTATCATCAAAGATGAGCTTGTGGGGCCTTTTCGGGTTGAGGATGGAGTCAAGCTCAACTCCCAGTCCTACTGCCAGTTTCTGGAAGACACCTTCTTCAAGCAGTGGTACAGGAAGAAGTCTGCATCCTTCAAGAAAAACATGATTTTCATGCAGGACAATGCTCCATCACACACGTCCAAGTACTCCACAGCTTGGCTGGCAAGAAAGGGTATAAAAGAAGAAAAACTAATGACATGGCCTCCTTGTTCACCTGATCTGAACCCATTGAGAACCTGTGGTCCATCATCAAATGTGAGATTTACAAGGAGGGAAAACAATACACCTCTCTGAACAGTGTCTGGGAGGCTGTGGTTGCTGCTGCACGCAATGTTGATGGTGAACAGACCAAAACACTGACAGAATCCATGGATGGCAGGCTTTTGAGTGTCCTTGCAAAGAAAGGTGGCTATATTGGTCGCTGATTTGTTTTGGTTTTGTTTTTGAATGTCAGAAATGTATATTTGTGAATGTGGAGATGTTATATTGGTTTCACTGGTAAAAATAAATAATTGATTGCCTAATAATTATGCACAGTAATAGTCACCTGCACACACAGATATCCCCCTAAAATAGCTAAAACTAAAAACTACTTCCAAAAACTTTCAGCTTTGATATTAATGAGTTTTTTGGGTTCATTGAGAACATGGTTGTTGTTCAATAATAAAATTATTCCTCAAAAATACAACTTGCCTAATAATTCTGCACTCCCTGTATTTGTCTCTCAGAAACGGTTCATAACTTCCCTTCAACTCATTCATGTCACCTAAAGGGTAAACCTGTTTCTCCATCACCTGTTCAGCTCTGATGATTCAGTAAGGACATCTGGTTTGGAACAGCCGTTTTTTACAGCTGTGACTCCAGCAAACATCAGCTGATACTAGAAATTAAAAGCAAATGAATTCTAACAACAGCTGATCAAGCTTAAACGTGCAGCTGTTGTTTAGCGCGATAAACAAACAAGAGCGAAAAAGCCGATCATTGATCAGTTTCATGATTGAAGTTGCAACAGGCAGAGAATGACAGGGGAGGCTTCGTAACGACAGAATAAATCGTAATATTTTCTCTGAATGTGGCACGATTCCGTTTGTACGGCAACTCTACGAACTAACCCTTATGAATAAAATAAAGTCCAACGTCAGTAACTTAGCGCGCACACAGCTGTATACAAACTCCTGTCGTGCTAGCTAGCACGCAGTACGATTGTAAAAGTCAGCACAATGAAAACAAACTACACCTAAACTCGGTTTATATCTGACCCAAATAGAGTGCAGGTCATAACTTCTTACCTGAAATTCAGTTCACCTCACGCTCCTGCCTTCGCTTTCCCTGATCCACGATTGACCTCCGCGTTAGCAAACACCGGTCGATCGGCGGTAGCCTCACCGCCTTTTATGTCTCGTTCGCGGCATGTCCTTTCTGTCACACACCGGTGGATAGCTGCCCTCTGTTGTAGCTCCACCACCAAACAACTCAGTTATTTTTTCCACATCGACATCAGCTGATACTAGAAATTAGAAGCAAATGAATTCTAACAACAGCTGATCAAGCTTAAACGTGCAGCTGTTGTTTAGGCGATAAACAAACAAGAGCGAAAAAGCCGATCATTGATCAGTTTCATGATTGAAGTTGCAACAGGCAGAGAATGACAGGGGAGGCTTCAGTAACGACAGAATAAATCGTAATATTTTCTCTGAATGTGGCACGATTCCGTTTGTACGGCAACTCTCACGAACGAACCCTTATGAATAAAATAAAGTCCAACGTCAGTAACTTAGCGCAAGACACAGCTGTATACAAACTCCGTCGTGCTAGCTAGCACGCAGTACGATTGTAAAAAGTCAGCACAATGAAAACAAACTACACCTAAACTCGGTTTATATCTGACCCAAATAGAGTGCAGTTCATAACTTCTTACCTGAAATTCAGTTCACCTCACGCTCCTGCCTTCGCTTTCCCTGATCCACGATTGAAACGACAGAGAGAGTCCCCTCGCTATCCATTTGCAGCCAAGTGCGGCAGCTAGCTAGGTAGCCGGCTAGCTGTCAGGCAGGACCAACGTTGTCAGAGCACTGTCGCTAAATATGGGATGTCTTGATAAAACAAGCAGATATTTGAAGTTTACACACCTACATTCTCGCCTGAAAATATCTTAAAAGTTTATTTTGTGACCTAGAAACACAAATAAAAGACATATAAAACGAAGTGGTGGCCGCCATTGTTCACTCTGTAGAGGCGTGCTATGAATTGTGGGATATGGAGTTTTCAACACAAGGATAAAATTTTTCGGCTGTACTACTCCCGGTATACCACTAGAGAGAGCCAAGACACCACAAATGAAGTCTGTTTATTTGGCGCCAAAAGATGAATTGGCCTAAATTTGTACTAAAATATTAATATTTAAAAACTATAAAAGTCATAAACACCAAAAGTCACAACATAATATCCAGCTCCAGCCGCACAAAAGGATCTAACATATGTAATCCTAATGTCAAAACTGTTTGGCAGAGGAGCGCGGGAAAATTTTCACTAAAATATTAATATTTAAAAACTATAAAATTCATAAACACCAAAAGTCATAGCACACCATTCCAGATCCGGCCGCACAAAATGAGGTAACATATATGAAGCTTGTCTCAAAACTGCGAGGCGAGATTCGCTGCAAAATTTCAGGCGGAAACTGGAGAATAATAATAATAACTAGAAAGCGAAAATTTCAGAAGAAATTTTATGTGTGCCTATGCCGCTGCTAATCAGTGTAGTTTGCCATTCATACGGCTACAGAGAGCAAAACTCAGAAGAGCAGCCATTCTCCACCATGAACTATGGTAAAACAAACACCGCTCACGCTCACAGATGACAGCTTACAGTTTTGTGTAAAGATGAAGTTACTTCAGTACAGCGCCGATTTGCAGACGCTGTGCACACAGGTTCATGAGCAGAAGTCCCACTGTACCACGGCAGACCCGACAATGTTTGCATGAACACGCTTTGAAGCATTACATTATGGACCACTTTTCACACATGCATTCACTTTTTGTTTTTGTTATTTTACACAGTGTTCTGAATTATGAACAATGGTCTACACCCAATCTTGTGTATTATTATACAAACTTTGGTTGTGAGATTCAGATAACTATTTAATAAAAGCTAAATATTTTATATGAGAGTAAGAAAGAAAAGTATATCTTTGTGTCCACCTTTCTCTGTTAATGCCCTAGCTGCCCCTGCACAGTTACCAGCTGTCAGCTACACAAAAAAGGAGCTTGGTCTTTGTCTCTCAGAAACAACTCATAACTTCCCTTCAACTCATTCATGTCACCTAAAGTGTAAACCTGTTTCTCCATCACCAGTTCAGCTCTGATGATTCAGTAAGGACATCTCTCATAGCACACATTAGCAGAAAGAGCAGAACAGTATAGAGTTTGAACGGAGAAAATCGGCTGAAAACTGAGGCAGTAGATAGACGGCAAAAAAAACGTACGGAAGTCCTAAGAATAATAATAAAGAACTAGAAAAATTTGCATTTCCTGCGAAAATGCTGTGTGGATGCCTTAACGCTGAAGCTGTCTGCTGAAAATGACTGAAAAGATGAAAAGCTGCAAAATTGTATGGCAGTAAAGAAACTGAAAAATTCTGCTAAATACACGTGAAAAACAGAAACCTTTGCTGAAAAGAGGTGGAAAGGCAATGATTCTGCTTAAAAGGTGTAAAGAAGTTCAAATTTGTACTGAAAAGAGGAGAGGTGAAAGGGTTTCTTCTGAAATGAGCAGAAGATATTGAGATTTGTACTGATAAGAGGTGAAAGGCTGAAAATTCTGCTTAAAATAGGTGAATCAGCAGAATTTCTACTGAAAAGAGGTAAAGAAGTAGTTGCACTGAAAAAAGGTGAATAAGCAGAATGTCTGCTGAAAAGAGATTTCTGTTGAAAACACCTGAAAAATCTGGGATTTGTGCTGAAAAGGGTGAAAAAACTGACAATTCTGTTGAAACGGGTGAAGAAGAGGTGTTTGGCTGTTGAGAAGAGTTAAATAAGTTGAACTGACAAATGCGATGATATGGCACAAATACTATGATTGGGTACAAATACTATAATTTGGCACAAGTACTATGATTTAGTACAAATACTATGATTTGGCAGAAATAGTATGACTTGGCAATAATACTGGGTTTTAGCACAACTACTGAGATTTGATTGAAATACTATGATTTAGAAAAGATATTATGACTTTGTACAAATACAATGTTTTGGCACAAATAATATGATTTGGTTCAGATGCTATGATTTGAAACAAATACTATGATTTGGGAGAAATACTATTATTTAGTTGAAATACTATGATTTTCCAGAAATACTATGCCTTAGTAGTAATACTATAACATAACAGATATATGATGATTGTGCAGACATTCTGGTTTTACACAAATACTATAATGTGGCAGAAATACTATGTTTTAGCACAAACACTATGATTTGCTATAAATACTACGATTTGGCACATATCCTTCATTCAGCAGATATACTATAACAAAACAGAAAGTCTACGACTTAGTAATAATACTATAACATAACAGATATACTATGATTTTGCAGACAGTCTATTTTTTTTCCACAAATAGCACAATATGGCAGAAATACTATGATTGGGCAGAAATACTATGTTTCAGTACAAATAGCATGATTTGGCATTAATACTGCGTTTTAGCACACCTGCTGAGATTTGATTGAAATACTATGATTTAGAAGAAATACTATGACTTGATTTGCACAAATACTATGTTTTGTTCGAATACTATGATTTGCATCAAATACTATGATTTGGCACAAGTACCATGATTTCGCATAAATACTACGATTTCGCTCAAATACTATGAAATTGCAGTAATACTATGATTTTGAAGAAATACTATGATTTGGTAGAATTACTATGCCTTAGTAGTAATACTATAACATAACAGATATACTGTGATTTTGCAGACATTGTATGTTTTTGCACAAATACTACGATGTCTCTCAAATACTATGAAATTGCAGTAATACTATGATTTTGAAGGAATACTATGATTTCTCAAGGCAGCTACTCATCTCACTGAGCCAAACTCATTCTCACAAAGAAGAGGTAGATAGACTGACAATTGTGCTGAAATTATCAGAAGCTGCTGAGAACTGTGCTGATAAGAGGCAAAAAGGATGAAAATTTTGCAGAAAAGAGGTGAATCAGCAGAATTTCTGCAGAAAAGAGGCAAAGAAGCAGAACGTTGCGCTGAAAGAGGTGAATCAGCAGAGTTTCTGCTGAAAAGAGTTTTTTTTTTCTGAAAACCGCCAAAAAGCTGGAATTTGTGCTGAAAGGGGTGAAAAAATGAAAATTTTGCTGAAAAGGGGTGAAGAAGCTAAAGTATACCAAATCAAAGTATTTGTCCAAAACATGGTATTTCTGCCATATTGTGGTATTTGCGCCACAAAAGTTACTACATTACAACATGAATACGGATTAAAGATGAAAGAAACTGGCAACAAATTCCTCCACTACAAACCAGTCTGATACCACTTCTTTGCAGTGTTCACGTTTACTAAGGCACTACCCAAAAGGTGCCACAAGAGGGCATTCCAACACAAGAGATGACCTATGTACACTGATGCACTTAGTAACAGTCAGCCTCCTACTTAGCCACTACGTAATACAGCGATATTACAGTGTACAAATTCACATAAATTTGCAGGGGGAACAAACAAAGCAGGAACAAGCCCAAAACAATCAAATAACTGTGCTGCCATAGCTATCGCTAACTAGCACATACGCTAAAGGTAACTAAAACCAATACACACAAGTAGCAGGGTAAACATCTTAAGCATGGAACATTAACTCACGTTTATGTGACACACACCATCCCCAACAAATACAGGATGGGCTATTTGCTCCCTTCCCAGCAGCTCTCTCCTCAATCGTTAGCCCAGGAACGAAGGAAGACCATCTAGCTCAGAAGTCCCATGAATTCCCTCACTGCTCAGAGGCTGCTGGGTAATGTAGCTCCAATAACACAGGTTTTTCTACAAGCACAAATACTATAACATAGCAGAAATACTGTGATTTTGTTGAAATGCTATGCTTTAGGACAAATAGTATGATTTGGCAGAAATACTATGTTTTAGGACATATACTATGATTTGGATCAAATACTATGATATAGCAGCAATACTATGTTTTGGTACAAATGCTGCGTTTAGGCACAAATATTATGATTTGGCAGACACTATGATTTAGCAGAGATAATATGATTTGGCAGAAATACTACACTTTGGCACAAATACTATAATTGAGTGCAAGTACTTTAAGATAACAGAAATACTATGATTTAGCAGAAATACAATGTTTTTGCAGAAACACTGTAATTTCACTCAAACACTATGAAATAGCAGTAAAAACTATGATTTGGCAGAAATACTATGTTTCAGTACAAATACTATGACAAAGCAGAAATACTACGACTTAGAAATAATACTATAACAAAAGGGATTCCTGAAAATACTATGAAATTGCAGTAATTCTATGATTTGGCAGAAATACTGTACTCGTACAAATACAATGCTTTGGTACAAATACTATATTTTGATTTCAATACTATGATTTGGCACAAGTAGTATGATTTAGTACGAATACTACGAATTGGCAGAAATACTGTAACTTAGTAGTAATAGTATAACATAGCAGATATAATGTGATTTTGCAGACATAGTATGTTTTTTCACAAATAGTACGATTTCGCTCAAATACTATGGAATTGCAGTAATACTATGATTTGGAATACTATGATTTGGTAGTAATACTATAACATAACAGATATACTATGATTTTGCAGAAATTCTATGTTTTGCACAAATACTACAACAACTACTACTACAAATACTACAAGAAATACTATGTTTGGGCAGTAATACTATTATTTGCTATAAATACTATTATTTGGCACATATACCATAATCAGCAGATATACTATAACATAACAGAAATTCTATGACTTAGTAGTAACACTAATATAACAGAAATTTTAACTGGTACAAATAACATGATTTGGCACAAATACCATGATTTGGCAAAAGATACCATGATTTGGCACAAATACGATCATATTGCAGAAATACTATGATTGGGTACAAATACTATGATTTGGCACAAGTACTATGAATAAGTACAAATACTATGATTTGGCAGAAATACTATGATTTAGCAGAAATACTATGTTTTAACATAAATAATATCTTTTGACAGAAATTTCTGCTAAAAGGTACTATTTCTGCTTTTTAGCAGAAATACTGTAATTTTGCATAAATACTATGATTTGGGATAAATACTATGATTTGGCAGATATACTATATTCAGCACATAAACTATAACATAACAGACATTCCTGCACTTAGTAGTAATCTCATAACATAAAATAAATATTATGGTTCTGCCCCCAAACCATGATTTGGAACAAATACCATGATTTTTCAAAAATACTATGATTTAGCAGAAATACTATGATTGAGCAGAAGTACTAATATGTAGTAGAAGTACTTTGATTTAGCACAAATACTATTATGGAGGAGTAATACTTTAACATGGGAGAAATATTGATATATACACACACACATACACAGAGAGCAAAGTGTACAGGGGCTGTTAAGAGTCTGGGCTTGGTATATCTAGGTCAGCTAAATTGGCTGCACCTGCTGTAATCAGCACTTACACACACAGACACAGAGACAGCTATGAGTTTTCTGCAGTGTATTTTCACATTCAGGATTCCCCTCGAACAAATGGCCATAATTTCCTAATCAGGGGCTAGAACGGTCGTTCTGACACCGCTTTTGTTCAGAAGAGATGGGGAATCTGCAGGTCTTCTTAATTCAGAGATAAAATATAAATTATTGAAGATATATGACTTGTAATACACTGTAACTGAGTAGAGGCGAAGCAAAACTGCCTTGACTTGCCCTCAAACAACGTTTTGTAACTCTAAATCTATATGGAGCATCAAAATCATTCTTTCACCGTAAGAAACAGCAGGCTTTGGTGAACAGTCATGGAAATTTTCAGGTCTCTGTGGAAATCCATCAAAAAGATATGACGAGAGAAAAAAGTGCCTCATTTCCAGAGTTTGAAATCTGAAGAAATCTGAACGAGGGACAAATTTCCTACCCTCAAACACGTGTAATTCATGGCCAAACGGTAATAGGTAAGGAAAAAATTCTTGAATTGTGAGCATCAGGAATGTCTGAAGATATATTGGCACAAGCGTCATGTCTCAACTTTGTTTCGTTAAGGAGATATGACGATTTGAAAATGCCTCTCATTAGAGAATTCCAGCGCTGATTTTGAAGAAACTCTCCACTGAGTTTCTATGGAGAGTTTTGAGACTTTATGTTACTCTGAGGAGATTTTCAAAAAATCTATAAGTCCCACAACAATGATAGTGACATTTTCTGAAAGCCAGCAAAAATACCTACATTTTGATGTATAATTTGTGGGAGTTGAGTGGAAATTGAGCGAGTAGCAAGAAGTTGTTCAGACATGAAGAGAAAATTCAGAAAGGACGAGTGCACACTCTGAGTTAATTGCATAGCAACCATAACAACGCATGTATTTTCTGAAAAATCACAATTTTGCAACTGAAAACTTAAAGAGGTATAAAATTAAAACAGTAGAAGATCTGAAAAGCTGAATCATTCAGGAATAGCCCAATAGTCTGAGAACATTTTAAAGTTTGAATGGAGTTTCTAGGTGAAAGTATGACAAAGTAGTTAAGTTTCAAAAACAAGCAAGTTTTAGCAGAATTGTGGAAGTTTTCCATTCATTTCAATGGGACAAATTAAAGGAAAAAAGTGTAATATTTTAAAAAGTATAAGACTAATAAACACCAAAAGTCATAGCAAACATTAGCAGAAAGAGCAGAACAGTATAGAGTTTGAACGGAGAAAATCGGCTGAAAACTGAGGCAGTAGATAGACGGCAAAAACGACGGAAGCAACTTGAAGAATAACTAGAAAATTTGCATTTCCTGCGAAAATGCTGTGTGGATGCCTTAACGCTGAAGCTGTCTGCTGAAAAGCTGAAAAGATGAAAAGTTGCAAAAGTTGTATGGTGGTGAAGAAACTGAAAATTCCGCTGAAAACAAGTGAAGAAGGAGAGATTTTTGCTTAAAAGTGGTGAAAAGCAAAAATTCTACTGCAAAGGGGTAAAGACGGCGAAATTTTGCTAAAAAGTGGTGAAAGAAACCCTCCTATGTTGCCATGAGCAGGATTCAACCCGGCCCTCCTGGTCTCAAGGCAGCTACTCATCTCACTGAGCCAAACTCATTCTCCCAATGAAGAGGTGGAGAGACTGACACTTTTGCTGAAATGAGCAGAAGCTGCTGAGAATTGTGCTGATAAGAGGAGAAAAGGCTGAAAATTTTGCAGAAAAGAGGTGAATCAGCAGAATTTCTGCAGAAAAGAGGTAAAGAAGCAGAAAGTTGCACTGAAAAGAGATGAATCAGCAGAATTTCTGCTCAAAAGTGTTTTTTCTGAAAACAGCTGAGATTTGTGCTAATAAGAGGTGAAAAGGCTGAAAATTTTGCAGAAGAGGTGAATAAGCAGAATTTTCAGCAGAATTCTGCCGAAAAGATGTTTTGCTGAAAATACCTGAAAAAGCAGGGACTTGTGCTGAAAAGTGGTGAAAAAAAAATACTGCCGTAAGCAGAATTTGAAACTTGCCCTCCTGGTCTCAAGGAAGCCACTCACCTCACTGAGCCAAACTCACTCTTGCAAGGAAGAGGTGGAGAGACTCATAATTCTGCTGAAATGAGCAGAAGCTGCTCAAACTTCTGCAGAAAAGAGGTGAATCAGCAGAATTTCTGCTGAAAAGAGGTAAAACAACCTGTTTCTGCTCAAATTCACTAATCAGAGGTACTGCCTCTGTCTGCTTCATCAGGTGGGTACTTGTATGTATTTCTGCCATGGAGCATTAACAAGAATCTGAGGTCCATATTAGAAAAGCTGCTAAAATCATAAAACGGCGCTGAAAGAGATGAATCAGCAGAGTTTCTGCTGAAAAGAGTTTTTTTTTCTGAATACAGCCAAAAAGGCTGGAATTTGTGCTGAAAAGGGTGAAAAAAAATGAAAATTTTGCTGAAAAGGGGTGAAGAAGCTAAAGTATACCAAATCAAAGTATTTGTGCCAAAACATAGTGTTTCTGCCATATTGTGGTACTACTACATTACAACATGAATACGGATTAAAGATGAAAGAAACTGGCAACAAATTCCTCCACTACAAACCAGTCTGATACCACTTCTTTGCAGTGTTCACATTTACTAAGGCACTATCCAAAAGGCGCCACAAGAGGGCACTCCAACACAACAGATGACCTATGTACACTGATGCACTTAGTAACAGTCAGCCTCCTTGAATTGGCAGAAATACTGTGATTTAGTAGTAATACTATAACATAACAGATATACTGTGATGTTGCAGACAGACATAGTATGTTTTTGCACTACTCATTTGTAGTGAAAGAAATTAGCAATATAAATTAGAGGTCTGTGATAGTGTATAAATTTGTAGGAAAAAAATGTTGACCAAGGTGGGATTGAGCGACGACCTTTGAACTGCAGAGACGTGTCATTACTTACTCTGCTGAAATTAGCAGAAGCTGCTGAGAATTGTGCTGATAAGAGGTGAAAAGGCTGAAAATTTTGCAGAAAAGAGGTGAATCAGCAGAATTTCTGCAGAAAAGAGGCAAAGGAGCAGAAACTTGCGCTGAAAAGAGATGAATCAGCAGAGTTTCTCCTTAAAAAGTTTTTTTTTTTCTGAAAACAGCCCCAAAAATGGAATTTGTGCTGAAAAGGGGTGAAAAAATGAAAATTTTGCTGAAAAGGGGTGAAGAAGCTAAAGTATACCAAATCAAAGTATTTGTGCCAAAACATAGTGTTTCTGCCATATTGTGGTATTTGTGCCACAAAAGTTACTACATTACAACATGAATACGGATTAAAGATGAAAGAAACTGGCAACAAATTCCTCCACTACAAACCAGTCTGATACCACTTCTTTGCAGTGTTCACGTTTACTAAGGCACTACCCAAAAGGCGCCACAAGAGGGCACTCCAACACAAGAGATGAGGTGAATGAGCAGAACTTCTGCAGAAAAGAGGCATAACAAAAGAGAAAACTGAAAACAGCTTTTGCCATGACCGGGATTTGAACCTGGCCCTTCTGGTCTCAAGGTAGCTGCTCATCTCACTGAACCAAACTCATTCTCACAAAAGCAAGAGATGGAGCAACTGACAATTTTGCTAAATGAGCAGAAGCTGCTGAGAACTGTGCTGAGAAGAAGTGAAAAGGCTGAAAATTTTGCAGAAAAGAGGTGAATCAGCAGAATTTCTGCAGAAAAGAGGTAAAGAAGCAATAAGTTGTGCTGAAAAGAGATGAATCAGCAGAATTTCTGCTCAAAAGAGTTTTTTTTCTGAAAACAGCTGAGATTTGTGCTGATAAGAGGTGAAAAGGCTGAACATTTTGCAGAAAAGAGGTGAATCAGCAGAATTTCTGCAGAAAAGAGCTAAAGAAGCAATAAGTTGCGCTGAAAAGAGATGAATCAGCAGAGTTTCTGCTCAAAAGAGTTTTGTTTTTCTGAAAACAGCCAAAAAAGCTGGAATTTGTGCTGAAAAGGGGTGAAAAAAATTTTGCCTACAGGGGTGAAGAAGCTAAAGTATACCAAATCAAAGTATTTGTGCCAAAACATAGTGTTTCTGCCATATTGTGGTACTACTACATTACAACATGAATACGGATTAAAGATGAAAGAAACTGGCAACAAATTCCTCCACTACAAACCAGTCTGATACCACTTCTTTGCAGTGTTCACGTTTACTAAGGCACTACCCAAAAGGCGCCACAAGGGCACTCCAACACAACAGATGACCTATGTACACTGATGCACTTAGTAACAGTCAGCCTCCTACTTAGCCATTACGTAATACAGCGATATTACAGTGTACAAATTCACATAAATTTGCAGGGGGAAAAAAACAAAGCAGGAACAAGCCCAAAACAATAAAATAACTGGGCTGCCATAGCTATTGCTAACTAGCGACACGCTAAAGGTAACTAAAACCAATACCAACCAATGTTTTTGCAGAAACACTGTAATTTCACTCAAATACTATGAAATAGCAGTAATACTATGATTTGGCAGAAATACTATGTCTTTGCAGAAACACTGTAATTTCACTCAAATAATATGAAATAGCAGTAATACCATGATTTGGCACAAATACGATGATATTGCAGAAATACTATGATTGGGTACAAATACTATGATTTGGCACAAGTACTATGAATAAGTACAAATACTATGATTTGGCAGAAATACTATGACTTAGCAGAAATACTATGTTTTAACATAAATAATATCTTTTGACAGAAATTTCTGTTAAAGGTACTATTTCTGCTTTTTAGCAGAAATACTGTAATTTTGCATAAACACTATGATTTGGGATAAATACTATGATTTGGCAGATATACTATATTCAGCAAATATACTATAACATAACAGACATTCCTCCACTTAGTAGTAATCTCATAACATAAAATAAATATTATGGTTCTGCCCCAAAACCATGATTTGGCACAAATACCATGATTTGTCAAAAATACTATGATTTAGCAGAAATACTATGATTGAGCAGAAGTACTAAGATGTAGTAGAAGTACTTTGATTTAGCACAAATACTATTATGGAGGAGTAATACTTTAACATGGGAGAAATATTGATACTCACACACACATACACAGAGAGCAAAGTGTACAGTGGCTGTTAAGAGTCTGTGCTTGGTATATCTAGGTCAGCTAAATTGGCTGCACCTGCTGTAATCAGCACTTACACACACAGACACAGAGAGAGGTATAAGTTTTCTGCAGTGCATTTCTCACATTCAGGATTCCCCTTGAACAAATGGCCATAATTTCCTAACCGTAGGAGCTAGAACGGTCATTCTGACACCGTTTTGTTCAGAAGAGATGGGGAATCTGCAGGTCTTCATAATTCAGAGATAAAATATAAATTATTGAAGATATATGACTTGTAACACACTGTAACTGAGTAGAGGCAAAGCAAAACTGCCTTGACTTGCCCTCAAACAACGTTTTGTAACTCTAAATCTATATGGAGCATCAAAATCATTCTTTCACCGTAAGAAACAGCAGGCTTTGGTGAACAGTCATGGAAATTTTCAGGTCTCTGTTGAAATCCATCAAAAGATATGACGAGAGAAAAAGTGCCTCATTTCCAGAGTTTGAAATCTGAAGAGATCTGAGCAAGGCACGAATTTCCTACCCTCAAACAAGTGTAACTCATCTCAAAACGGTAATAGGTGGGAAAAAATTCTTGAATTGTGAGCATCAGGGATGTCTGAAGATATATGGGCACAAGCCTCATGTCTCAACTTTGTTTCGTTAAGGAGATATGACGATTTGAAAATGCCTCTCATTAGAGAATTCCAGCGCTGATTTTGAAGAAACTCTCCATTGAGTTTCTATGGAGAGTTTTGAGACTTTATGTTACTCTGAGGAGATTTGCAAAAATCTATAAGTCCCACAACAATGATGGTGACATTTTCTGAAAGCCAGCAAAAATACCTACGTTTTGATGTATAATTTGTGGGGTTGAGTGGAAATTGAGCGAGTAGCAAGAAGTCGTTCAGACATGAAGAGAAAATTCAGAAAGGACGAGTGCACACTCTGAGTTAATTGCATAGCAACCATAACAACGCATGTATTTTCTGAAAATCCCAATTTTGCAACTGAAAACTTAAAGAGGTATAAAATTAAAACGGTAGAAGATCTGAAAAGCTGAATCACACAGCAATAGCCCAATAGTCTGAGAACATTTTAAAGTTTGAATGGAGTTTCTAGGTGAAAGTATGACAAAGTAGTTAAGTTTCAAAAACAAGCAAGTTTTAGCAGAATTTCTGAAGATTTCCATTCGTTTCAATGGGACAAATTAAAGGAAAAAAGTGTAATATTTTAAAAAGTATAACAGTAGTAAACACCAAAAGTCATAGCAAACATTAGCAGAAAGAGCAGAACAGTATAGAGTTTGAACGGAGAAAATCGGCTGAAAACTGAGGCAGTAGTTAAACGGCAAAAAAACGACGGAAGCAACTTGAAGAATAACTAGAAAATTTGCATTTCCTGCGAAAATGCTGTGTGGATGCCTTATTGCTGAAGCTGTCTGCTCAAAAACTGAAAAAGATGAAAAGTTGCAAAAAGTTGTATGGTGGTGAAAAAAAACAAAAACTGCCCTGAGCAGGAATCGAACCTGGACCTCCTGGTCTCAAGGAAGCTACTCATCTCACTGAGCTAAACTCACTTTCTCAAAAAAGAGGAGAGACCGACAATTCTGCTAAAATGAGCAGAAGCTGCTGAGAATTGTGCTGAGAAGAGGTGAAAAGGCTGAAAATTTTGCAGAAAAGAGGTAAATCAGCAGAATTTCTGCAGAAAAGAGGAAGAACAAAAGAGAAAACTGAAAACAGGTTTTGCTATGACCGGGATTTGAACCTGGCCGTTCTCGTCTCAAGGCAGCTGCTCATCTCACTGAACCAAACTCTTTCTCTCGAAACCAAGAGATGGAGAATCTGACAATTTTGCTAAATGAGCAGAAGCTGCTGAGAATTGTGCTGAGAAGAAGTGAAAAGGATGAAAATTTTGCAGAAAAGAGGTGAATCAGCAGAATTTCTGCAGAAAAGAGGTAAAGAAGCAATAAGTTGCGCTGAAAAGAGATGAATCAGCAGAATTTCTCCTCAAAGGCGGCTATTCATTTCCTGAGCCAAAGTCATTCTTACAAAGAAGAGGTGGAGAGACGGACAATTCTGCTGAAATGAGCAGAAGCTGCTGAGGATTGTGCTGATAAGAGGTGAAAAGGCTGAAACTTTTGCAGAAAAGAGGTGAATCAGCAGAATTTCTGCAGAAAAGAGGCAAAGAAGCAGAAACTTGCGCTGAAAAGAGATGAATCAGCAGAGTTTCTGCTCAAAAGATTTGTCTTTTTTCTGAATACAGCCAAAAAAGCTGGAATTTGTGCTGAAAAGGGGTGAAAAAAATGAAAATTTTGCTGAAAAGGGGTGAAGAAGCTGAAGAAGCTAAAGTATACTAAATCAAAGTATTTGTGCCAAAACATAGTGTTTCTGCCATATTGTGGTACTACTACATTACAACATGAATACGGATTAAAGATGAAAGAAACTGGCAACAAATTCCTCCACTACAAACCAGTCTGATACCACTTCTTTGCAGCGTTCACGTTTACTAAGGCACTACCCAAAAGGCGCCACAAGAGGGCACTCCAACACAAGAGATGAGGTGAATGAGCAGAATTTCTGCTGAAAAGAGGCAGAAGGTTCTGTATGTAGAAAAGAAACACTGTTGAACCATGTGTGAAATAAATAATGAAATGAAATGAAAGAACAACCTGGTTCTGCTCAAATTCACCAATCAGAGGTACTGCCTCAGTCTGCTTCATCAGGCTGTGTACTTGTTTCTGTCATGGGCGTTAACAAGAATCTGAGGTCCATATTAGAAAAGCTGCTAAAATCATAAAACTTTGCAGAATTGTAATAAATTAGCAATATAAATTACAGGTCTGTGATAGTGTATAAATTTGTAGTGAAAAAAAAAAAAACGTGGACCAACGTGGGATTGGACCAACGTGGGATTGAACCCACGACCTTTGAGCTGCAGAGCCGTGTCATTACTGATTGCGCCACCTGGAAAGGGGGCGGCGGTCTGAAAGACAGATACTTGGGCAGTCAGAAAATAGATCGCGGTGAGAGGCGAAAAACGCCGTTTTTGGAGTTACAAAACGTCGTGTAACTCAAAAACTAGGAGGGCTAGCAGCATAATTCTTGTACTGGGTGAATCAGCGGACTTTGGTGTATTTTGACTGCGATTTTCATAGCTCGTTCTACCTCCGTCGCGGAGATATGACGAGAGAAGAAACGGCTTCATTTCCAGAGTTTGAAGACTGAGAGAAGGACAGATTTCCACCCTCAAACAAACGTAATTCATTGCTCAACGGTAAGATAATTGTAAAACTGCCTCCACTGTGAGTGTCAGCAGTGTCTGAAGATATATTGGCACAAGCCTCATGTCCTAACTTTGCTTTGTTAAAGAGATATGGCGATTTGAAAATGCCTCCCGTTTCAGAATTTCAGCTCTGAATTTCAAAACCTCCCATAGACTTTGAATGGGGAGTATTGAGACCTTGTGTCACTCCGAGGCAAATTGCGAAAAAAACGGTAAATCTCACAATAAAGATAGTGACATTTTCTGAAAGCCAGCAAAATACCTACGTTTTGATGTATAATTTGTGGGGTTGAGTGGAAATTGAGCGAGTAGCAAGAAGTTGTTCGGACATGAAGAGAAAATTCAGAACGGACCAGCACTCACTCTGACTTAATTGCATAGCAACCATAGCAACGCATGTATTTTCTGAAAATCACAATTTTGCAACTGAAAACTTAAAGACAGATAAGATTTAAACGGTAGAAGATCTGAAAAAGCTGAATCAGACAGGAATAGCCCAATAATCTGAGAACATTTTAAAGTTTGAATGGAGTTTCTAGGTGAAAGTATGACAAAGTAGTTAAGTTTCAAAAACAAGCAAGTTTTAGCAGAATTGTGGAAGTTTTCCATTCATTTCAATGGGACAAATTAAAGGAAAAAAGTGTAATATTTTAAAAAGTATAATAGTAATAAACACCAAAAGTCATAGCAAACATTAGCAGAAAGAGCAGAACAGTATAGAGTTTGAACGGAGAAAATCGGCTGAAAACTGAGGCAGTAGATAGACGGCAAAAAACGTACGGAAGCAACTTGAAGAATAATAATAATAAAGAATAAAGAGAAACAGGAACTCAATAGTGTGGATGCCTTCAAAGGCATCCACACAATAATAAAGAAGAAAGAGAAACAGGATCTCAATAGTGTGGAAGCCCTTTTAGGGCATCCACACAACTAGAAAAATTTGCATTTCCTGCGAAAATGCTGTGTGGATGCCTTAACGCTGAAGCTGTCTGCTGAAAAGCTGAAAAAGATGAAAAGTTGCAAAAAGTTGTATGGTGGTGTATAAAAACATGTCGCCCTGAGCAGGATTGGAACCTGGCCCTCCTGGTCTCAAGGCAGCTACTCATCTCACTGAGCTAAACTCATTCTCTCAAAAAACAGGAGGAGAGACCGACAATTCTGCTAAAATGAGCAGAAGCTGCTGAGAATTGTGCTGAGAAGAGGTGAAAAGGTTGAAAATTTTGCAGAAAACAGGTAAATCAGCAGAATTTCTGCAGAAAAGAGGTAAAGAAGCAATAAGTTGCGCTGAAAAGAGATGAATCAGCAGAATTTCTGCTCAAAGGTGGCTATTCATTTCCCTGAGCCAAAGTCACCCTTACAAAGAAGAGAGGGAGAGACGGACAATTCTGCTGAAATGAGCAGAAGCTGATAAGAGGTGAAAAGGCTGAAAATTTTGCAGAAAAGAGGTGAATCAGCAGAATTTCTGCAGAAAAGAGGCAAAGAAGCAGAAACTTGCGCTGAAAAGAGATGAATCAGCAGAGTTTCTGCTCAAAAGAGTTGTCTTTTTTCTGAATACAGCCAAAAAAGCTGGAATTTGTGCTCAAAAGGGGTGAAAAAAATGAAAATTTTGCTGAAAAGGGGTGAAGAAGCTGAAGAAGCTAAAGTTTACCAAATCAAAGTATTTGTGCCAAAACATAGTGTTTCTGCCATATTGTGGTACTACTACATTACAACATGAATACGGATTAAAGATGAAAGAAACTGGCAACAAATTCCTCCACTACAAACCAGTCTGATACCACTTCTTTGCAGTGTTCACTAAGGCACGACCCAAAAGGCGCCACAAGAGGGCACTCCAACACAAGAGATGAGCAGAATTTCTGCTGAAAAGAGGCAGAAGGTTCTGTATGTAGAAAAAGAAACACTGTTGAACCATGTGTGAAATAAATAAAGAAATGAAATGAAAGAACAACCTGGTTCTGCTCAAATTCACCAATCAGAGGTACTGCCTCTGTCTGCTTCATCAGGCTGTGTACTTGTTTCTGCCATGGAGCGTTAACAAGAATCTGAGGTCCATATTAGAAAAGCTGCTAAAATCATAAAACTTTGCAGAATTGTAATAAATTAGCAATATAAATTACAGGTCTGTGATAGTGTATAAATTTGTAGTGAAAAAAACGTGGACCAAGGTGGGATTGAACCCACGACCTTTGAGCTGCAGAGCCGTGTCATTACTGATTGCGCCACCTGGACAGGGGGCGGCAGTCTGAAAGACAGATACTTGGGCAGTCAGAAAATAGATCGCGGTGAGAGGCGAAAACGCCGTTTTTGGAGTTACAAAACGTCGTGTAACTCAAAAACTAGGAGGGCTAGCAGCATAATTCTTGGACTGGGTGAATCAGCGGACTTTGGTGTATTTTGACTGCGATTTTCATAGCTCGTTCTACCTTCGTCGCGGAGATATGACGAGAGAAGAAACGGCTTCATTTCCAGAGTTTGAAGACTGAGAGAAGGACAGATTTCACCCTCAAACAAACGTAATTCATTGCTCAACGGTAAGATAATTGTAAAAACTGCTTCCACTGTGAGTGTCAGCAGTGTCTGAAGATATATTGGCACAAGCCTCATGTCCTAACTTTGCTTTGTTAAAGAGATATGGCGATTTTAAAATGCCTCCCGTTACAGAATTTCAGCTCTGAATTTCAAAACCTCCCCATAGACTTTGAATGGGGAGTATTGAGACCTTGTGTCACTCCGAGGCAAATTGCGAAAAAACGGTAAATCTCACAATAAAGATAGTGACATTGCCTGAAAGCCAGCAAAAATACCTACGTTTTGATGTATAATTTGTGGGGGTTGAGTGCAAATTGAGCCAGTAGCAAGAAGTTGTTTAGACATGAAGAGAAAATTCAGAACGGACCAGCACTCACTCTGACTTAATTGCATAGCAACCATAGCAACGCATGTATTTTCTGAAAAATCACAATTTTGCAACTGAAAACTTAAAGAGAGATAAGATTAAAACGGTAGAAGATCTGAAAAAGCTGAATCAGACAGGAATAGCCCAATAATCTGAGAACATTTTAAAGTTTGAATGGAGTTTCTAGGTGAAAGTATGACAAAGTAGTTAAGTTTCAAAAACAAGCAAGTTTTAGCAGAATTGTGGAAGTTTTCCATTCATTTCAATGGGACAAATTAAAGGAAAAAAGTGTAATATTTTAAAAAGTATAACAGTAATAAACACCAAAAGTCATAGCCATCATTAGCAGAAAGAGCAGAACAGTATAGAGTTTGAACTGAAAAAATCGGCTGAAAACTGAGAAAGTAGTTAAGTGCCAAAAAGTGTACGGAAGCAACTAGAGGAATAACTAGAAAGGGAAAATTTCAGAAGAAATTTTATGTGTGCCTATGCCGCTGGTAATCAGTGTAGTTTGCCATTCATACAGCTACAGAGAGCAAAACTCAGCAGAGCAGCCATTCTCCACCATGAACTATGGTAAAAACAAACACCGCTCGCGCCTCACAGATGACAGCTTACAGTTTTGGGTAAAGATGAAGTGACTTCGTACAGCCCCGATTTGCAGACGCTGTGCACACAGGTTCATGAGCAGAAGTCCCATTGTACCACGGCAGATCCGACAATGTTTGCATGAACACGCTTTGAAGCATTACGTTATGGACCACTTTTCACACATGGTTGGTGTACCCAAACAGCCGGCTGTAGCTTTTCAACTCACAGCCCGACACACACCCAAAAACAGCCGAGAGAGCACAGACTACGCCCGAGAGGCGTGATTGCAGGTGCCGCTCAGGTGGGTCCACCTCCCTGCAGCGGCACTGCAGACCACGCCCGCCACACACATGAAACACGTAAAATAAATATTTATGCACTTTTGCATTCACTTTTGTTTTTTGTTATTTTTACACAGTGTTCTGAATGATGAACAATGGTCTACAGCCAATCCTGTGTATTATTATACAAACTTTGGTTGTGAGATTCAGATAACTATTTAATAAAAGCTAAATATTTTATATGAGAGTAAGAAAGAAAAGTATATCTTTGTGTCCACCTTTCTCTGTTAATGCCCTAGCTGCCCCTGCACAGTTACCAGCTGTCAGCTACACAAAAAGGAGCTTGGTCTTTGTCTCTCAGAAACAACTCATAACTTCCTTCAACTCATTCATGTCACCTAAAGTGTAAACCTGTTTCTCCATCACCAGTTCAGCTCTGATGATTCAGTAAGGACATCTCCTGATTTCATCGTCATGCTCCAGCAAACATCAGCTGATACTAGAAATTAAAATCAAAAGAATTCTAACAACAGCTGATCAAGCTTAAAACGTGCTGCTGTTGTTTAGCGCGATAAATAAGAGCGAACAGCCGATCATTGATCAGTTTCATGATTGACGTTTCAACACGCGAGAGAATGACAGGGAGGCTTCAGTAACGACAGAATAAATCATAATGTTTTCTCTGAATGTGGGACGATTCCGTTTGTAACGGCACGGCAACTCTATGAACTAACCCTAATGAATAAAATAAAGTCCAACGTCAGTAACTTAGTGCGCACACAGCTGTATATAAACTCCCGTGGCAGTACGATTGTAAAAGGTCAACGAAAAGAAATTACACCTAAACTCGGTTTATATCTGACCCAAATAGAGTGCAGTTCATAACTTCTTACCTGAAATTCAGTTCACCTCACGCCCTGCCTTGGTTTCCCTGATCCACGATTGACCTCCGCGTTAGCAAACACCGGTCGATCGGCGGTAGCCTCACCGCCTCATATGTCTCCTTCGCGGCATGTCCTTTCTGTCACACACCGGTGGATAGCTGCCCTCTGTTGTAGCTCCACCACCAAACAACTCAGTTATTTTTTCCACATCGACATCAGCTGATACTAGAAATTAAAAGCAAATGAATTCTAACAACAGCTGATCAAGCTTAAACGTGCTGCTGTTGTTTAGCGTGATAAATAAGAGCGAACAGCCAATCATTGATCAGTTTCATGATTGACGTTTCAACACGCGAGAGAATGACAGGGAGGCTTCGTAACGACAGAATAAATCATAATGTTTTCTCTGAATGTGGGACGATTCCGTTTGTAACGGCACGGCAACTCTATGAACTAACCTAATGAATAAAATAAAGTCCAACGTCAGTAACTTAGTGCGCACACAGCTGTATATAAACTCCCGTGGCATTACGATTGTAAAAGGTCAACGAAAATAAATTACACCTAAACTCGGTTTATACTCGGTTTTAACGAAAAATAAGTCCAGCTAAAACACATACTGTCGGCGAGCGACCGGTGCTGACACGAGTTTCACCCGCCTCAATATAAGCCAAGCCTGGGTGCTTTTTTTCACGAAGGGTCGCTAGCGGCGCGAGCTAACTATGCTAGCGGCGCTAGCTAGCTAGCCGGCTATCAGCAACACATAAGAGAACTGCTGCTAAATAAACTACACCTAAACTCGGTTTATATCTGACCCAAATAGAGTGCAGGTCATAACTCTTACCTGAAATTCAGTTCACCTCACGCTCCTGCCTTCGCTTTCCCTGATCCACGATTGACCTCCGCGTTAGCAACCACCGGTCGATCTGCGGTCGCGGCATGTCCTTTCTGTCATACACCGGTGGATAGCTGCCCACTGTTGTAGCTCCGCATTATAGCACCACCAAACAACTCAGTTATTTTTTCCACATCCAGCTGTAACTCCGATTCTGTGCGAGCATTTGCGAGAGACCGGGAGGTGAAAGGAGAGAGAGAGTCCCTCGCTGTCCATTTGCAGCCTGCAAGTGCGGCAGCTAGCTAGGTAGCCGGCTAGCTGTCAGGCAGGACTGAGGTCGTCAGAGCACTGTCGCTAATAATGGGATGTCTTGATAAAACAAGCAGATATTTGAAGTTTGCACACCTACATTCTCGCCTGAAAATATCTTAAAAGTTTATTTTGTGACCTAGAAACACTAATAAAAGACATATAAAACGAAGTGGTGGCCGCCATTGTTTAACTCAGCAGAGGTGTGCTATGAATTGTGGGATATTGAGTTTTCCACCAAGCATTACCGTAACTTTTGAATGATTTGCGCAACCTTAAAAATTCCAATGGCTCCTGAAAGCAGCGACGCCAGCGCACCGCTGAAATTGTCATCATTACGGTAATCCAAATAAGGGTAGACAGGCTGTACCACTCCCGGCATACCACTAGAGAGAGCCAACACACCACAAATGAAGTCTGTTTATTTGGCGCCAAAAGATGAATTGGCCTAAATTTGCACTAAAATATTAATATTTAAAAACTATAAAAGTCATGAACACCAAAAGTCATGACATAATAGTCCAGCTCCAGTCGCACAAAATGATCTAACATATGTAACCCTAATGTCAAAACTGTTCGGCAGAGGAGCGCGGGAAAATTTTCACTAAAATATTAATATTTAAAAACTATAAAATTCATAAAGACCAAAAGTCATAGCACACCATTCCAGATCCGCCGCACAAAATGAGGTAACATATATGAAGCTTGTCTCAAAACTGCGGGCGAGATTCGCTGCAAAATTTCAGGCGGAAACTGGAGAATAATAATAATAATAATAATAATAATAATAAATCCGAGGAATAGTAATATGTGTGCCTCTTGGCATAGGCACACATAATAAAGAACTAGAAAAATTTGCATTTCCTGCGAAAATGCTGTGTGGATGCCTTAACGCTGAAGCTGTCTGCTGAAAAGCTGAAAAAGATGAAAAGTTGCAAAAGTTGTATGGTGGTGAAAAAAAACATGTCGCCTGAGCAGGATTCAAACCTGGCCCTCCTGGTCTCAAGGCAGCTACTCATCTCTCTGAGCTAAACTCATTCTCTCAAAAAAACAGGAGGAGAGACTGACAATTCTGCTAAAATGAGCAGAAGCTGCTGAGAATTGTACTGAGAAGAGGTGAAAAGGGTGAAAATTTTGCAGAAAACAGGTAAATCAGCAGAATTTCTGCAGAAAAGAGGTAAAGAAGCAATAAGTTGCGCTGAAAAGAGATGAATCAGCAGAATTTCTGCTCAAAGGTGGCTATTTAGAAGAGGTGGAGAGACGGACAATTCTGCTGAAATGAGCAGAAGCTGTTAAGAGGTGAAAAGGCTGAAAATTTTGCAGAAAAGAGGTGAATCAGCAGAATTTCTGCAGAAAAGAGGTAAAGAAGCAGAAACTTGCGCTGAAAAGAGATGAATCAGCAGAGTTTCTGCTGAAAAGAGTTGTCTTTTTCTGAATACAGCCAAAACAGCTGGAATTTGTGCTCAAAAGGGGTGAAAAAATGAAAATTTTGCTGAAAAGGGGTGAAGAAGCTGAAGAAGCTAAAGTATACTAAATCAAAGTATTTGTGCGAAAACATAGTATTTCTGCCATATTTTGGTATTTGTGCCACAAAAGTTACTACATTACAACATGAATACGGATTAAAGATGAAAGAAACTGGTAACAAATTCCTCCACTACAAACCAGTCTGATACCACTTCTATGCAGTGTTCACGTTTACTAAGGCACTACCCAAAAGGCGCCACAAGAGGGCACTCCAACACAAGAGATGACCTATGTACACTGATGCACTTAGTAACAGTCAGCCTCCTACTTAGCCACCACGTAATACAGCGATATTACAGTGTACAAATTCACATAAATATGATTTGGCAGAAATACTAAACTTTGGCACAAATACTATAATTGAGTACAAGTACTCTAAGATAACAGAAATACTATGATTTATCAGAAATACAATGTTTTTGCAGAAACACTGTAATTTCACTCAAATACTATGAGATAGCAGTAATACTATGATTTGGCAGAAATGCTACGTTTTAGTACAAATACTATGACAAAGCAGAAATACTATGACTTAGAAGTAATACTATCACAAAAGGGATTCCTCAAAATACTATGAAATTGCAGTAATTCTATGATTTGGCAGAAATACGGTACTTCATACAAATACAATGCTTTGGTACAAATACTATATTTTGGTTTGAATACTATGATTTGCAACAAATACTATGATTTGGCACGTAGTAGTATGATTTAGTACAAATACTACGAATTGGCAGAAATACTGTGACTTAGTAGTAATACTATAACATAACAGATATACTGTTATGTTGCAGACAGTCTGTGTTTCAACCTGGCCCTCCTGGGCTCAAGGCGGCTACTCATCTCACTGTGCCAAACTGACTCTCACAAGGAAGGAGATGGAGAGACTGACAATTATGGTGAAATGAGCAGAAGCTGCTGAGAATTGTGCTCATAAGAGGTAAAAGGGCTGAAAATTTTGCAGAAAAGAGGTAAATCAGCAGAATTTCTGCAGAAAAAGAGGGAAAGAAGCAGAACATTGCGCTGAAAAGAGGTGAATGAGCAGAATTTCTGCTGAAAAGAGGCAGAACAACCTGGTTCTGCTCAAATTCACTAATCAGAGGTACTGCTTCTGTCTGCTTCATCAGGCTGTGTACTTGTATGTATTTCTGCCATGTGGTGTTGACAAGAATCTGAGGTCCATATTAAAAAGCTGCTAAAATCATAAAACTTTGCAGAATTGTAATAAATTAGCAATATAAATTACAGGTCTGTGATAGTGTATAAATTTGTAGTGAAAAAAAAAAACGTGGACAAAGGTGGGATTGAACCCACGACCTTTGAGCTGCAGAGCCGTGTCATTACTGATTGCGCCACCTGGAAAGGGGGCGGCGGTCTGAAAGACAGATACTTGGGCAGTCAGAAAATAGATCGCGGTGAGAGGCGAAAACGCCGCTTTTTTGGAGTTACAAAACGTCGTGTAACTCAAAAACTAAGAGGGCTAGCAGCATAATTCTTGTACTGGGTGAATCAGCGGACTTTGGTGTATTTTGACTGCGATTTTCATAGCTCGTTCTACCTCCGTCGCGGAGATATGACGAGAGAAGAAACGGCTTCATTTCCAGAGTTTGAAGACTGAGAGAAGGACAGATTTCCACCCCTCAAACAAACGTAATTCATTGCTCAACGGTAAGATAATTGTAAAACTGCTTCCACTGTGAGTGTCAGCAGTGTCTGAAGATATATTGGCACAAGCCTCATGTCCTAACTTTGCTTTGTTAAAGAGATTTGGCGATTTGAAAATGCCTCCCGTTTCAGAATTTCAGCTCTGAATTTCAAAACCTCCCATAGACTTTGAATGGGGAGTATTGAGACCTTGTGTCACCCGAGGCAAATTGCGAAAAAACGGTAAATCTCACAATAAAGATAGTGACATTGTCTGAAAGCCAGCAAAAATACCTACGTTTTGATGTATAATTTGTGGGGGTTGAGTGGAAATTGAGCGAGTAGCAAGAAGTTGTTTAGACATGAAGAGAAAATTCAGAACGGACCAGCACTCACTCTGACTTAATTGCATAGCAACCATAGCAACGCATGTATTTTCTGAAAAATCACAATTTTGCAACTGAAAACTTAAAGAGAGATAAGATTAAAACGGTAGAAGGTCTGAAAAAGCTGAATCAGACAGGAATAGCCCAATAATCTGAGAACATTTTAAAGTTTGAATGGAGTTTCTACGTGAAAGTATGAGGATGTAGTTAAGTTTCAAAACCAAGCAAGTTTTAGCAGAATTGTGGAAGTTTTCCATTCATTTCAATAGGACAAATTAAAGGAAAAAAGTGTAATATTTCAAAAAGTATAATAGTAATAAACACCAAAAGTCATTGCCGGCATTAGCAGAAAGAGCAGAACAGTATAGAGTTTGAACGGAGAAAATCGGCTGAAAAGTGAGGGAGAAGCCCTTTAGGGCATCCACACAATAAAGAAGAAAGAGAAACAGGAAAACAATAGTGTGGAAGCCCTTTAGGGCATCCACACAATAAAGAGAAACAGGAACTCAATAGTGTGGAAGCCCTTTTAGGGCATCCACACAATAATAATAAGAAGAAAGTAGAATAAAGAATAAAGAGAAACAGGATCTCAATAGTGTGGATGCCTTAAAGCAAACACACAATAAAGTAGGATAATAAAGAATAAAGAGAAACAGGAACTCAATAGTATGGATGCCTAAAGCATCCACAAAATAAAGTAGAACTAGAAAAATTTGCATTTCCTGCGAAAATGCAGTGTGGATGCTGGAACGCTGAAGCTGTCAGCTGACACTAGCTGAAAAAGCTGAAAAGTTACAGAAATTGTAAAAACTTTGCTGAAGCAAAGCAGAACTTAGCAAAAAATATTGTAACTTACCAGAAACATGATAACTTCTCAAAAATACAAGAATTTAGGAGAAATAGTATAAGATAACAGAAAGAATATATTTAGCCAAACATTCTTAAACATTACAGAAATACTATGATTTAGAAAAACAGTACAACATAGAAGAAATGCTGTGATTTACCAGAGACACTGTAATATACTATTAATATTGAAATTTTAAATAAATACTATGTTTTAGCAAAAATACTCCAGTTTAGCACAAATATTATAACATAGCAGAAATACTATTCTATAGCAGAAATGGTGTATTTAGAAAGAAAAATATAATATAGTAGAAATACTATGATTTAGCAGAAATCCTACAATATAGCTTAATAACAATGATTTAGAACAGATACTATGATTGAGCAGAATAGTAATAACTTAAGTGAAAATATTGGAAAGGTAAAATGACAAGCTGAATAAAAAGGAACATGGTTAAGTTCGCTCAAAACTAATTTTGGTTCACCTGTGAACAAAATAAAATAAAAATACATTTAGAAAAAAACAAATAAGAACAGCCAACAGATATACACAAAATCAAATATAGATACACAAATCACCAAATACACAGAAAATCAAATATGGTTACACAAATGTACAGAGAGAGACACACACACAGGGTCTATGCCAGTCAACCAGTCTGAATATATTATATTTTTATCCAACAATGAGATGCTGCCCTAAAAAGGGTCTTTGTGTGTGTGTCTTTCTTTCTCTCTCTCTCTCTCTTACACACACACACACACACACACACACACACACACACACACAGACAGGGAGAGAACAGCAAGTTTCTAGGTCAGTCAAGCAGCCTGGGAGCTGCTAAATTTGAATCCACCAATCAGAGAGGCTGTGTACTTTTTCCCGCCAAAACAGGTGCACCTGCTTACACACACGCAGCACAGAGAGAGACAGGATTTGTGCTGTGTATTTTCCATAGTGAGGACTCCCCTCAAACAAATGGCTATAATTTCCTAACTGTAGGGGCTAGAACGGTCATTCTTAGACCGTTTTGTTTAGAAGACATGGGGGAATCTTGAAATGTTGACCATTTAAAATAAAAATATGAAATATTAGAGATATATGACATAGATGATTGGTTGGCTTAGAAGCCACGAAGGTCCCAATATGCAAATTTGAATGTGCCAGGCCTCAGATATGATTGGCTGGCTGGGAAGCCATGAAGGCAACAATATGCAAATTTGAATGTGCCAGGCCTCAGATATGATTGGTTGTCTTAGAAGCCATGAATGCCCCAATATGCAAATTTGAATGTGCCAGCCCTCATATATGATTGGCTGGCTGGGAAGCTGTCCAGGTCCTGATATGTAAATTTGAATATTACAGTCCTTACAGAGGACTGACTCCCTGGGGACCTGGCAGAAATATATAGAAATACAATGATTACCCAGAAATACAGCATTTAGTAGAAATACTATGTTTTAGTACAAATACTATAAAATGGCAGAAATACTATAATTAAGCAGAAATATTATATTAAGTACAAATCCTATAAAATAGCAGAAATAGTATGATTTAGCACAAATGCTGTATTTAGCACAAATCTTATAAAATAGCAGAAATAGTATGATTTAGCAAAAATGCTGTATTTAGCACAAATACTGAAAAGCAGCAGAAATGCTATGACTTAGTACAATAGTAATAACTTAAATAGAAAAATTGGAAAAGCAAAATGAACAGCTGAAAAAAGTCCCACAATCACAAATATGGACACATATGGAAACACACAAGCACAGACAGACACACAGGATCAAATTCAGTCAACCAGTCTAAATATATTGAATTTAAATCATACAATAAGATGCTCCCATAAAAACTCTCTCTCACCCTCTCTTTCTCGCTCTCTCTGTCACACACACACACACACACACACACACACACACACACACACACACACACACACACACAGGAGAGAAAATCAAGTTTCTAGGTCAGTCAAGCAGCCTGGGAGCTGCTAAATTTGAATCCACCAATCAGAGAGGCTGTGTACTTTTTCCCGCCAAAACAGGTGCACCTGTTTTTACACACACGCAGCACAGAGAAAGGATTTGTGCTGTCTATTTTTCATAGTCAGGATTTCCCTCAAACAAATGGCTATAATTTCCTAACCATAGGGGCTAGAGCGGTCATTCTTACACCGTTTTGTTCAGAAGAGATGGGGGAATCTTACAGTGTTGACAATTTATCATTACAATATGAATTATTGAATATATTTGACTTCTAATGCACCATAACTGAGTAGAGGCAAAGCGAAAACTGCTTTGACTTGCCCTCAAACAACGCTTTCTAACTCTAAATCTATTTGGAGTATCAATATCATTCTTTCACCGTAAGAGACAGCAGGCTTTGGTGAACAGTCATGAAAATTTTCAGGTCTCTGTGGAAATCCATCAAAAAGATATGACGAGAGAAAAAAGTGCCTCATTTCTAGAGTTTGAAATCTGAAGAAATCTGAGCGAGGGACAAATTTCCTACCCTCAAACAAACCCAATTCATGGCCAAATGGTAATAGGTGAGAAAAAAATTCTTGAATTGTGAGCGTCAGGAGTGTCTGAAGATATATTGGCACAAGCCTCATGTCTTAACTTCGCTTCGTTAAGAAGATATGACGATTCGAAAATGCCTCTCATTACAGAAATCCAACAGTGATTTTGAACAAACTCTCCATTGACTTTGCATGGAGAGTTTTCAGACTTTGTGTTGCTCTGAGGAGATTTGCCAAAATTCTATAAATCCCACAACAATGATAGTGACATTTTCTGAAAGCCAGCAAAAATACCTACGTTTTGATGTATAATTTGTGGAAGTTGAGTGAAAATTGAGCAAGTAGCAAGAAGTTGTTCGGACATGAAGAGAAGACTGCGAAAGTTACAGTGGCCCACTGAAAGCCAAGTGCATAGCAACCATAACAACGCATGTATTTTCTAAAAAATCACAAAGATGAAACTGAAAACTTAAAGAAGGACAAGATGAAAACGGTAACAGATATGAAAAAGCTGAATCATACAAGAATAGCAGAAACATTTGTGAACATTTTAAAGTTTGAATGGTTGTTCTAGGTGAAAGTATGAGGAAGTAGTTAAGTTTCAAAAACAAGCAATTTTTAGCAGAATTGCGGAAGTTTCCCATTCATTTCAATGGGACAAATTAAAGGAAAAAAACGTAATATTTTAAAAAGTATAATAGCAAAAAATACCAAAAGTCATAGTGCACATTAGCAGAAATAGCAGAATAGTTTAAAATTTGAACGGTGACAATCGGCTGAAAATTGTGGAAGTAGTTAAGTGCCAAAAAAAGTGCAAAAGTGGCAACTAGAATAACTAGAAAAAGTTTGCATTTCCTGCGAAAATGCTGTGTGGATGCCGGAACGCTGAAGCTGTCTGCTGAAAACGACTGAAAAAGATGAAAAGCTGCAAAAATTGTATGGCAGTAAAGAAACTGAAAAATTATGCTGAAAACAAGTGGAAAAACAGAAACCTTTGCTGAAAAGGCAAAGATTCTGCTTCAAATGGGTACAGAATTTAAAATTTGTTCTGAAAAGAGGTGAAACGGTTTCCTCTGAAATGAGCAGAAGATACTGAGATTTGTATTGATAAGAGGTGAAAGGCTGAAAATTCTGCTTAAAATAGGTGAATCAGCAGAATTTCTACTGAAAAGAGGTAAAGAAGTAGAACGTTGCACTGAAACAGGTGAATCAGCAGAATGTCTGCTAAAAAAGAGATTTCTGTTGAAAACACCTGAAAAAGCTGGGATTTGTGCTGAAAAGGGGTGAAAACACTCACAATTCTGCTGAAACGGGGTGAAGAAGAGGTGTTGGGCTGTTGAGAAGAGTTAAATAAGCTGAATGTTTGGGTACAAATACTATGATTTGGCAATAATACTGTGTTTTAGCACAACTCCTGAGATTTGATTGAAATACTATGATTTAGAAGAAATATTATGACTTTGTACAAATACAATGTTTCTGCAAAAATACTATGATTTTGCAGAAATACTATGCCTTAGTAGTAATACTATAACATCACAGATATGTGACGATTTTGCAGACATTCTGGTTTTACACAAATACTATAATGTGGCAGTATACTATGTTTTAGCACAAATACTATGATTTGCTATAAATACTATGATTTGGCACATATACTATATTCAGCACATATACTATAACAAAACAGAAAGTCTACAACTTAGTAGTAATACTATAACATAATAGATATACTATGATTTTGCAGGCAGTCTATGTTTTTGCACAACTAGCACAATATGGCAGAAATACTATGATTTGGCACAAGTACCATGATTTAGTACAAATACTCTTATTGGCAGAAATACTATGCCTTAGTAGTAATACTATAACATAACAGATATACTGTGATTTTGCAGACATAGTATGTTTTAGCACAAATACTACGATTTTGCTCAAACACTATGAAATTGCAGTAATACTATGATTTTGAAGGAATACTATGATTTGGTAGAAATACTATGCCTTAGTAGTAATACTATAACATAGTAGATATAATGTGATTTTGCAGACATAGCATGTTTTTGCACGAATACTACGATTTCGCTCAAATACTATGAAATTGCAGTAATACTATGATTTTGAAGGAATACTATGATTTGGTAGAAATACTATACCTTAGTAGTAATACTATAACATAATAGATATACTGTGATTTTGCAGACAGTCTATGTTTTTGCACAACCAGCACAATATGGCAGAAATACTATGATTTGGCACAAGTACCATGATTTAGTACAAATACGATGATTTGGCAATAATACTGGGTTTTAGCACAACTACTGAGATTTGGGTGAAATACAATGATTTAGAAGAAATACTATGACTTCGTACAAATACAATGTTTTGGTTCGAATAAAATGATTTGCAAAAAATACTATGATTTGGCACAAGTACCATGATTTAGTACAAATACTACGATTTTGCTCAAATACTACGAAATTGCAGTAATACCATGATTTTGAAGGAATACTATGATTTGGTAGAAATGCTATGCCTTAGTAGTAATACTATAACATAGCACCTACTATTTCTGCTTTTTAGCAGAAATACTGTAATTTGGCATAAATACTATGATTCGGGATAAATACTATGATTTGGCAGATATGCTGTAATCAACACATATATTATAACATGACAGAAATTCCTCCACTTATTAGTAATACTATAACATAACAGAAATGTTATGTTTTGGTACAAAAACCATGATTTGGCAAAAATACTATGATTTAGCAGAAATACTATGATTGAGCAGAAGTACTAAGATGTAGTAGAAGTACTTTGATTTAACAGAAATACTATTATGGAGGAGTAATACTTTCTGCAATCAGAGGTACTACTTCTGTCTGCTTCATCAGGCTGTGTACTTGTATGTATTTCTGCCATGGAGCGTTAACAAAAGTCTCAGGTCCAAAAAAACTACTAAAATCCTAAAATTTTGCAGAATTGTAATAAATTAGCAATATAAATTACAGCTCTGTGATAGTAATAATAATAATAATGGATTGGATTTCATATAGCGCTTTTCAAGGCACCCAAAGCGCTTTACAATGCCACTATTCATTCACTCTCACATTCACACACTGGTGGAGGCAAGCTACTGTTGTAGCCACAGCTGCCCTGGGGCACACTGACAGAGGCGAGGCTGCCATATCACGCCATCGGCCCCTCTGGCCAACACCAGTCTAGGATAGTGTATAAATTTGTAGTGAAAAAAAGAAATGTTGAACAAGGTGGGATTGAACCCACAACCTTTGAGCTGCAGACCGGTGTCATTACCAATTGCGCCACCTGGAAAGGTGGCTGGCGGCTGGAAAAAAGATTGATGAGCAGTCAGAAATACATCGCGGTGAGAGGCGTAAAACGCCGTTTTTTGGAGTTACAAAACGTTGTGTAACTGAAAAACTAGGTGGGATAGAAGCATAATTCTTTTACTGGGTGAATCAGCGGACTTTGGTGTACTTAGACTGTGATTTATAGTTTTGTACCTCCGTCATGGAGATATGACGAGAGAAGAAACGGCTTCATTTTCAGAGTTTGAAAACTGACAGGAGGACACATGAATCGGCACAAGCCTCTTGTCTTAACTTTGCTTTGTTAAAATTATTTATGATTTATGATTTGGCAGAAACACTGGGACTTGGTATAAATACTATGATTGACATGAAATACTTTGACTTAGCAGAAATTCTATGATTGAGCAGAATTACTAGGATTTAACACTATGATTTGGCTCAAAAACCTTTATTTTTCAGTTATATTATGATTTGGAAGAAATACTATGCTTTGGAAGAATTACCAAGATTTGGCAGAAATACTATGAGCAGTAATAGTATAACATAGCAGAAATACTGTTATTTTGTGGAAATACTATACGTTGGCACAAATAACATGATTTGGCAAAAATACTATGATTTAGCAGAAATGCTATGATTGAACAGAAGTACTAAGATGTAGTAGAAGTACTTTGATTTAACAGAAATACTATTATGGAGTAGTAATACTTTAACATGGGAGAAATATTGATACAGACACACACATACACAGAGCCTAAAGGGAACAGTGGCTGTTAAGAGTCTGGGCTTGGTATATCTAGGTCAGTTAAATTAGCTGCACCTGCTGTAATCAGCCCTTACACACACAGACACAGAGAGAGGTATAAGTTTTCTGCAGTGTGATTCTCACATTCAGGATTCCCCTCGAACAAATGACCATAATTTCCTAACCGTAGGGGCCACCATTTTGTTCAGAAGAGATGGGGGAATCTGCAGGTCTTCATAATTCAGAGATAAAATATAAATTATTGAAGATATATGACTTGTAATACACTGTAACTGATTAGAGGCGAAGCAAAACTGCCTTGACTTGCCCTCAAACAACGTTTTATAACTCTAAATCTATATGGAGCATCAAAATCATTCTTTCACCGTAAGAAACAGCAGGCTTTGGTGAACAGTCATGGAAATTTTCAGGTCTCTGTTGAAATCCATCAAAAAGATATGACGAGAGAAAAAAGTGCCTCATTTCCAGAGTTTGAAATCTGAAGAAAACTGAGAGAGGGACAAATTTCCTACCCTCAAACAACTGTAATTCATGCCCAAACGGTAATAGGTGAGGAAAAAATTCTTGAATTGTGAGCATCAGGAGTGTCTGAAGATATATTGGCACAAGCCTCATGTCTTAACTTTACTTTGTTAAGGAGATATGACAATTTGAAAATGCCTCTCATTAGAGAGTCCCAGCGCTGATTTTGAACAGACTCTCCATTGACTTTCTATGGAGAGTTTTCAGACTTTGTGTTGCTCTGACGCGATTTGATAAAAATCTGTAACTTCCACAACAATGATAGTGACATTTTCTGAAAGCCAGCAAAAATACCTACGTTTTGATGTATAATTTGTGTGGGTTGAGTGGAAATTGAGCGAGTAGCAAGAAGTTGTTGGGACATGAAGAGAAAATTCAGAACAGACCAGCGCTCACTCTGAGTTAATTGCATAGCAACCATAACAACGCATGTATTTTCTGAAAAATCACAATTTTGCAACTGAAAACTTAAAGAGGTATAAGAGTAAAATGGTAGAAGATCTGAAAAAGCTGAATCAGACATGAATAGCCCAATAATTAGAGAACATTTTAAAGTTTGAATGGAGTTTCTAGGTGAAAGTATGAGGAAGTAGTTAAGTTTCAAAAGCAAGAAGGTTTTAGCAGAATTGTGGAAGTTTCCCATTCATTTCAATGGGACAAATTAAAGGAAAAAAGTGTAATATTTTAAAAAGTATAATAGTAATAAACACCAAAAGATATAGCGATCATTAGCAGAAATAGCCAAATAGTTTGAACGGAGAAAATCGGCTGAACACTGAGGGAGTAGTTAAGCGCCAAAAAACGTACGGAAGCAACTAGAATAAAGTAGAATAAAGAATAAAGAGAAACAGGAACTCAATACTGTGGAAGCCCTTTTAGGGCATCCACACAACTAGAAAGTGCATTTTCTGAAGAAACTGCAGTGTGAATGCTTGAATCTGAATGTATGCACTGAAATGAATTAATTGCTGAATTTTAAATTAAAAATGTTGAATGAGATTAAAAAAAAATGAATTTAACCTGAAAACAAAAGTGCTGAACTGCTAAAAGCTGAAGGTTACACAGAAGAAGAAGTTGGAAAAAAGCTGAAAATGTTTTAATTGTAAATTAGAAAAACCTAAGAAATGAGAAAAGAACATTTAGAGTCAGAAAACATCTGAATGAATATTAAAAGTTCATATTCTATGAATCACTGGATGACTAAAATGTGATCCCTCCGCTTGGATCCACACAGTTTGAAAAATTTAAAAGTCTGAGCTTTGAAAGACACGGTGTTGGAAAGAGAACAACGATGGTGACATTTTGAGGGTAAAATGATGGCTGTAGAGTAAACACTGTGGACACAGCAGCAGTTGAAGGAGAAGTGTTTAAGATGAATCTTGGCACACTGAGAGAGAGCTCGTTAGGCAGGCAGGTGTGAGCCTGGTTGCTATAGTGACTGCACCCAATGGCTCCATACACACGCACAGACATGCACCTCACTTTTGCTGCTTAAAATGAACAGAAAAGTCAGCCCCAAACAAATCGTTCCCAAATGAAAAGTACAAGTCATATTGACAAAATTCTTTCACCGTGAGCGGCAGCAATGTCCAGTCTACCGAATTCTCAGTTTTCATGCCTGTGGAGTTTATTATATGGACGTGGTGACAGTGGAAAGACACCATGCTCTTCTGATTTTCAAACGAACCTTCTGAGCCATTTTAACATTAGAGTCTATGGAAGAGTTGGAGCGAGGAGGCTGCGCATTGGTGACATTTATGAAAGAACCATAACACCTAGTACAATTAGTAAACACATTGGATGAAAGAGGACAATGATGGCTACGTTTTGAGGGTAAAATCATACCTGTAGAGCAAACACGGCAGCAGTTTTAAAAAAGATTTTAAGATTAATTTTTTTTGCTCCTCTCACTCTAGCAGTTGAGCTGTCTCACTCTAGCCCCAACATTCCGTCCCATACACACCCATTATAAACTCTGAAACGGGTGAAAAAACATCATGAAACTTAAACTGGAACTGAAGAAAAAGTATAATAGATATTGAAAAGATAAATACAAGTTGAATAGTTCAATGTCTTGGCTTCATTTTAAAGTTTGAATGGTGGCTCTATGTCAACCTATGTGGAAATAGTTAGAGTTGAAACAGGAGTAAGTTGAATGAGCATTTGAAGATTCTCCCATTGAAATACATTATAAATTTTTGTTGAATAAAGTTGAATAATTTAAAGAATATAGAAGTTAAAAATGAGAAAAATACAAGCACACATGTCCAAAAGATGAAGAATCTAACGGTCGTTGAATGGTTTTTCTAAGTTAAACTGTGTTGAAGGAGATAGATGCCGAAAAACGTACGGAATATGAAAAGTAGAAGAACAATACTGTGGATGCTTAATAAGCATCCACACTAATAATAAAGAAACAGAAGAACAATACTGTGAATGCTTTTACAAGCATTCACACTAATAAAATAGAAAAATAAAGATTACAACAACAATACTGTGAATGCTTTTCAAGCATTCACACTAATAAACTGCTTCAACCAGCCCTTAAATTCAGGGTTTGATTCCCACTCTTTTCTGTATTTTTGAGTGTACAGTTTAGACTGAGACATGATGAGCTAGCTAGCTAGATGTTTAGCTTATGTCACAGAGAGGCACACACACAATGGCGGAAATGAGTAATTTACTGTGTTGGAATGATGTTTTAGTGCACTGATATAGTTTAGACAAAGAAAAATGTACATTTACCGGCTTTGCTCATGTGCGATTCATTTGCAGTTTGTACGCGTAAGGGTGAACATCTCCTGCTCTGACAGCAGCTGGGGGGGACTGCTGCGTGAGGACTATCCACCGCCTGTAAGCGCTTTGACACGGGCGATGTGCCCATGGAAGCACCAGCTGCTTGTTGAGAGTAAGAGCGATTTGTGGTTTCATGTCAAAAAGTCGTCATAAGTCTCCTATAACACCAGCAAAAGTTGCCAGATTTGTCACTAGTCACTTTTTAGAAAAAAAGTCGGTAAGGGGGTCTGAAAACTCGCTAAATATAGCGACAAAGTCGGTAGGTTGGCAACACTGTGCGTGATGCGCACATGACCACTGATGCGCTCATTCCCTTTGGGTGCGCTTGATTCTTGCCTCTTGACTAGGGTGACCATATTTTGATTTCCAAAAAAGAGGACACTTTGCTCAGTCATGAAGAACTTTTTTAAAGAAACATATTTAACATATTTAAACAATGCCTTCTCTGTGCGGTTACTGAATTGTGAAATAAAATGTGTCATATAGGCTTTTACAAGTCAACAAGTGCAAAAACAATAACTTCAAAACCTCTGAAATTAAATAATGGTACAGAAATAATGCCTCATCTGCATAAGAAAAATTACCAGTACTAGGTTGGTATGAGGGCTGGACTGGGACAAAAAATTGACCAGGGCATTTTGACTAGAGACCGGCCCACCAGGTATTATAGGAAAAGCCATAAAGCCTTTGAATGAAAACAAACGCTGTTGTGACAGTGATGTACACTGTCTTGTTGGTATATGTATGATTTCTAGACATTTTACATCAGATAAAAACTTTGGTTGTAAGATTCAGATAATTATTTATTAAAAAGCCAGACATTTTAAATGAGAATAAGAAAGAAAGGTATTTCTTTGTGCCCCCCTTTCCCTGTTAATGCCCAAGCTGGCCCCCTGGCAAAACTTTACTAGAGCTGCCCCTGCACAGTTACCAGCTGTAAGCTAGTTAGAAAAAGGATCCTGGTGTTATTTGTCTCTCAGAAACAGGTTCATAACTTCCCTTCAACTCATTCATGTCACCTAAAAGGTAAACCTGTTTCTCCATCACCTGTTAAGCTCTGATGATTCAGTGAGGACATCTCCTGGTTTCATCTTCATGTTTCCCTCTCACCACATATCCAAACTGATATCATATCACTATCATAACATCATAGCATCCACCCAGCTGTATAGAAACTCCGTCATGCTAGCTAGTACGCAGTACGAGTTATTGTAACTGACTGTAAAAAAAACTGACTGTAACTGACAGCACAACGAAAATAAACTACACCTAAACTTGGTTTATATCTGACTGATTTTTACACATCGGCCAGCATCTGGCCAATCCACCACCTTTCATTGTTTATACCGTTACAACAACAACAACAACAAAACCATCGGCCGTAAAAACGAAAAATCACCATTGGCCCACCGGTGGTCAGTCCAGCTATGGTCGGTACAAGGGAAATTTCTTTCGCAGTTCGTCTGAAAAGATGCACTTGCGCTTTGGGATCTTTTAAACATCAGTAGGTGCATTGCTGCGCGCTGTCAGTCCCGTCTGTGAGCGCAGAACAAGCGCTCACAAAGCAGCAGTTCGGGGTTGACGTTGTCGTGTTATTCAATTATACGTGGGTCCACTGTATGATTCATAACCAGCTTTTTATTTTCCGTTCTTACTCTGTTCAACATAACATTCCATTTTATTCAAAACCCACAGGTTTTCCTGTCGGAATACAGGAAAACCCGGACATTTTTATCAATCTCGAAAATCCCCCCAGACGCCCCGGACAGAACATGAAAAGTGGACATGTCCGGGGAAAAGAGGACGGTTGGTCACCCTACTCTAGACATCCTGAGGCCGAGTCAGCAGGAAATTTGCACAACTCTCTTGCTGCTGAATTTAACATTCTTGAACAAGTCACCTATATAGTCTGTCAAAACCCGAACGTGAAGTCATATTGCCTTAGATTTCTATCCATCCTTGTCTCTCCTTAGTGCATGATATAAGGATATAAGGAAAAAAAGGATATAACACTTTGCCCCTGCATAGACTTCCATAACCTAAGCAAAATCACATTAAAAAACAAATACCCCTTACCTGTCCTCGTCTCAGCATTTGAACTCCTTCAAAGCACGACTATCAACACAAAACTGGATCTCTGCAACACTCATTATTTGGTAAGGATCAGGAAACGAGATGAATGGGAAACTGCATTCAATACATATCTTGGCTATTCTGAGTATTTTGTAATGCCATTTCGTTCGACAAATGCTACAGCTGTGTTTCAAACCCTGGATAATGATGTCCTACAGGGCTTCATCAATCTTTTTGTGTTTATCTACCTTGCGGAGATATTTATCTTCTCGAAGTCTCTCCAGGAGCACAAGACACAGGTCCATCTGTTCCTCCAGCGCATCTTGGAAAACCCACTCTATGAAAAGGGAAAAATATGTGAGCTTCACGTTGAGTTTGTCTTTCTTGGGATTCACTGTAGGAAGAGGGCAACTGAAGACTCATTGGGTGAAAGTTAAGGCCATGGTAGACTTTCCCATTCCCACGGACTTAAAGCAGCTGCAAAGGTTCCTTGGTTTTGGCAACACCCATCTTTGGCCTTTCCATTAACTAGTCTCACCTCTCCCAAGCACCCTCTTCAGTGGAGTTCTGCTGCCCAAGCCGTCTTGGACAAGCTGAAGCAGCTCTTCGTCACAGCACGCATTCTCGTACAACAGAACCTGAGTGACAGTTCATTGTGGAGGTGTCATGGTCCGGGGAAGTGTCTTGTTTTTTGGTGTTTTTCCACTGGGCTCCTGCACCTTGGCCTTGCCTGTTTGGTGGGGTCTGCCACTGGTGTCGGCCCAGTCTCACCTGCAAGCCATCAGCAGCAATCAGCCATTCTGCATTTAAGGGCGGTGTGGACTACAAAATTTAATTCAAATTTTATTTGTCACATACATAATCATACACAGTACGACATACAATGAAATACTTATTGCTGTGCAATTCCCTGCCAAATACAAGAAAAAACCCAACAATCACTTAAAAGTTAAAGTTAAAAATCAAAATTAACAAAGGTGTGCAAATCAGCAGTGTGCAGATTGACAGTGAACAGTCAAAAAAAACAGCTAATGAGATATGTTATTGTGAGTTTGTTATTAAGTGCATGTATAGCTATGTGATATGAGAGAGGCCAGATCAGAAGTACATTATTATTGTTGTTATTAAGTGCATGTGCAATAGTGTGTAGAGATATATATAGAGAATCCAGTCCTACACCTGGTTCAGGGCCCGAATAGCCTGGCAGAAGAAGCTCATATTCTCCCCCTCATTCTCTCTGTGTTGGCCTTAAGGGAACGAAAGCGCTTTCCTGACTTCAACACTGAGAAGAGTCCATTGTCGGTGTGGGAGAGGTCTTTTATAATTTTCCTGGCATTGGTACTGCACAACTTGGTGTGCAGCCCTGAGTGAATGATGCATTCAGGAGAGCGCACCACTCTTTGGACAGCTCATCTGTCCTGCTTGGTGCTGTTCCCATACCAGGTGCAGATATTTCCCTTCAGCATGCTCTGAATGGTAGATGAGTAGACGTATGTAATAGAGTGTATTGTTGTAGAGTGTATTGGTAATAATACAGAAGTGCCTGTTACAGGGCTAGTTCTTGGTTGACCAACATATAATGAAAGGAAGCTTGTAGACCACTAAGGGAAAACAATAGTTTTGAGTTGGTATGTCCTGCTGTTCAATAAAACTCGTATCCACATCCTTCCTTCCTTCCCGATCCTTTCAAAAATTCTAACCCAGAATATCACAACTGGCGAAGAGGATTTTAAAGATTTCTGCAGCGTGAAAGAGGCTGTAGATGGACTGTGTTTAAATGTAAGAAAAAAAATGATGTTTTCTTCACCGCTGCAGCAGAACAGCTTTTAGCAGTAGCATTGGTGAGCTAACATGGCAATGCATGTGGATATAATGAAGCAAAGGAAGATTTTGAGTCATATTTGGAGCGGTTGGAGCAATGGATGATGGTGAATGATGTTTCCGATGAGAAGAAAGTGTGCACATTTCTCTCTGTGATCGGAGCAGATACATACAGGCTGCTAAAGAATCTTGTGTCTCCGAGGGTACCCAGTACTATCCACTGTCCATGGAAAATGGACAGTGCATACCGTCAACTCCAGTGGTGATCACTGAGCGTTTTCGTTTTCAGAAACATAACCAGAAAGAAGGGAAGTCAGTTTCTGACTATGTTGTGGCCCTGAGGCAGTTGTCAGCCACATGTAATTTTGGACAATATTTGGATGAGGCCCTGAGAAATCGCTTTGTTAGTGGGCTGCATTCTGATGCTACACAGTGCAAGCTACTATCGGAAAAAGATCTTACATTTCCACGTGGATGTGAGATTGCCATATCCATGGAACTCGCTCCGAAGAATATGATGGAGTTCTCAGGACACCATGAACCTCACCAAGTAAATGCCTTGACAAATGCTCCAAATTTATCCAACAAAGGATGGAAAGGACAGAACAGGCAAGAGGACAATAACAAGCTAAAGAGCTGGAAGGGACCTAAAAAAGACACAAGAGTGAAGCAACCATGCTATCGTTGTGGTGGAAAACATTCAGCACATGAGTGCAAATTTAAGAGTGAAAAGTGTCATGTTTGCGCAAAAATATGACACATTGCATGTGCTTGCAGGAATAAAAAATTCTGTCAGCAAACTCAGTATGTGGAAACTGAGGATGATTGCTTAAGTAGGAAGGATGAAGCTGAACTCTTTGGAGTATATTCAGTGTAATCCATCGCCTCCAGTGAAAAGGGTTAGGTGAACAACAACAACACAAACAAGAACACCACCATGTTGCTGGATACAGGATCTGCAGTGTTGGTGGTATCAGACAAGTATTATCAGATGCATCTCACTCATTTCCCTATAAAACCAGCAATTGGGCTTAAGCTCTAGTCCTACTCAGGCCAACACATCACTGTGCGTGGATATATTATGTTACCAGTACAGTATGAGACCCAAAAAAATCATCCTACCGCTGATGGTTGTTCAGGAAAACAGACCAGCTCTGACAGGATGAAACTGGTTAAAGAAACTACAGCTGAACTGGAAACAGATCTTCACAGTACACGAGGTACTGGTGCAGAAAGAAGCAAAGCCAGTACTAAAGTACTAGAAGTGATTCAGAGCCAGGCAGTGTTTTCGGATGACCAAGGCTGTATTTAAAGCCAGAATCCACACTAAACCAAACACCACACCAATTTTCTGTAAAGCTCGCCGAGTTCCTTAAAAGAAGCTGTAGAGAAAGAGTTGGAAAGATTGTAAAAGGTGAAGGTCATTTCAAAGGCTGAGAAAAGTGAGAGAGCATCCCCTATTGTTACTGTACCGAAAGCAGACAAAACAATTGGGATATGTGGTGACTACAAAGTCAGTGTCAACCACTGTGTTGAAGAGGAGAGATATCCACTTCCTAATACTGAAGATATGTTTGCTACTTTAGCTGGAGGAACATCCTTCACTAAACTTGACCTTTCTCATGCCTATCAGTAGCTACAGTTAGACGAAGAATCGGAGAAGTATCTGGTCATCAACACACTTCTGGGCCTGCGGCTCGGTTCACTCTGGTACAGCTGGCTGCTGGCAGAGCCTGTGGACACGCTACTACCGCCCCCTCTGGCTTCTGCTCCGTGGCTGCTGGGTGACCTCTCGTTTGGGGCTCTCCTCGGCTCTTCCCAGGAGGGTGGCACAGGGTGGTCCTCCTTGGGCTCTTATACTCTGGGGCCTCTGGATGTCTAGGGCCTGGATCTCCTCCATGCCTGCTACATGCCCTGGGGGACAGGGCTATGGCTCCCCATACCCTCTAGCAGATCGTTACATGGAGAATCCTTCTGAATACAAGCGCACTGATCCACACACAGAACACAAACACATCAACACACGAAGTCTATATAAGTACCAGGGTCTGCATCTTTTAGAGGAAAAAGTAGCAGCCATAACAAATGCACCAGAACCAACAAACGTCACTGAACTGAAGCCTTTCCTGGGTCTTCTAAATTACTACAGTCGATTTCTGGAAAATCCATCCACCATTCTTCAGCCTTTGCATAATCTGTTGAGAAAAGATGATAAATGGATTTGGACCATGGAATGTGCAAAAGCATTTCAAGATGCAAAAAGTCTACTGCTGCAAAAGAAAGTGTTGGTGCACTACAGCACAAACCTGCCATTGAAGTTAGCCTGCAATCTGTCACCTCACAGATTGCAGGCGTGGTCATTTCTCATTTCATGGAAAATGGAGAGGAAAGGCCCGTGGCATTTGCATCAAGTACATTAACTGAAGCTGAGCACAAGTATGCCCAGATAGAAAAAGAGGCCCTTGCCATAATTTTTGGAGTCAAGAAATTCAATAAATATCTGTATGGGAGGAAATTCACCCTCATAACAGATCACAAGCCACTGCTGGCTATACCAGGACCAAAGTCAGCTGTCCCAAGACTCGCTGCACTAAGGATGCAATGCTGGGCTCTTATTTTAATGGCATACAACTATGACATTGAATACAGAAGATCAGAACATGCCAATCCAGATGCATTGTCACGTTTACCTCGCAACATGCCAGACAACACTGCAGAGGAAGGGAGTATCTTCTATTTCTCACATGTGGAGAATCTGGCGGATTCTCCACCCAGTTATACACACACCCACAACCACTAGCACTTTACCACTACTGTATAGTTCTGTGTAAATAATCATTCTGTACATACGATAATTTTTAACCCCACAACTGTTTATAACTTACATAGTTCACATTTCTGTATAACTGTATATCTCAGATTTCTGTATAGTTTTTATTTCATATTTATATCCTGTTCATAGCCTGTACATAGCTTGTACTCACTACAGCCTGTACATACTTATAGTTATAGAATATTCATAACATACTTCACACTGTGTACATTATAACATACCATAATAGACCCATTTCTATAATATACTTACACATCTCTATTATTGCTAATATATATTGTAATATATCTATATCACGACTAAAGCACTTTCTGGATGGATGCAAACTGCATTTCGTTGCCCTGTACCTGTGACATGTGCAATGACAATAAAGTTGAATTCTATTCTATTCTATTCTATATCTTCACCGGTTCCAGAGGGATGACCAGAAGTGATTATGGACTGTGTTGTTCCAGAGATTCCAACAAGTCCACCTGGGAATTTAACATCACACCCCTTACCTGCTGAACCACCTGAACAGACAACTGATGAACCACCAGTATCAACCCCAGAAACCGCCCAAAGCCCATCTGTGGAACGCAGATACCCAGAGAGACGCAGAGTTCCTCCAAAGAGACTGAATCTTTGAAAATGTAGAAACTATGATTTAAGTATTTACTGCCAGTTAATTTAGAAGTGAAACAGCCTTAGAGTAATGGCTACATTTGTTCATTGTTAGTAAAGGCAGTAGAATATTTTATTGGCAGTCAAAATTCATTTCTTAAAGAGTTTACTTATTTGAATTAAAAATCTAAAAGGGAAGGGATGTAATAGAGTGAACTGTTGCCCATCAGTGGTAATAATACAGAAGTGCCTGTTACAGGGCTAGTTCTTGGTTGACCAACATATAATGAAAGGAAGCTTGTAGACCACTAAGGGAAAACAATAGTTTTGAGTTGGTATGTCCTGCTGTTCAATAAAACTCGTATCCACGTCCTTCCTTCCTGATCCTTTCAAAGAGTCTAATCCAGAATATCACAATGTTCTTGAGCACCTTCAGAGGTAGGTAGCATGTCTAAGTCATTTGTGGAAGAAGAGACACTGCCGGGCATTCTTTACCAGAGTGTTAATGTGACGGGACAATTTCAGATACCTGTGAGATGTGAACACCCAGGTATCTGAAATTGTCTACTCTCTCCACCGAGAAATTATTTTACCTCTCATCACAGCTTTCCCTGCTTTCCAGAGAACAGATACTGATGTTCCAGGGGTGCCATTATAGTCTAAATATAGAGCCCACTCTTTTTAAAAATATTTAATAAAGTCTTCATCTTTGAGCAGTGATGTGTTAAATCTCTAGTTTGTACTTGGTGAAGTGTTCTTCTTATGTATTATTGTTAGAGTTATAGGAGCATGATCGCTGACAGCTACAAAGTGTATCTCAGTGTCTGAAATGTTACTCAGCAGTGAGCTGCTGACTACGAAATAATCCAGACGAGAGTAGGAGTGATGGACATGTGAGAAGAAAGAATATTCCTTACTGTTGGGGTGAAGGGAACCCCATGCATTGCAAAGACCATAGTCGCTCATATACTGTTTGATTATATTTGTGGACTGCCAATTGCGCTGAGTTCCTGTTGTGTTGAGCCTTTTTTTTTCATATTCTTAAACTCTTGTTTTAATAGTTTACAGTTGTGGACTGTGCACACTGGCTGTGTATTTTTGTGATGTAACCAAACCTTTTCTGTCCCTCTCAAAAAGCACAAGGAATCACAAGAACAAAGACTTTTTTCTTAGATGCAGAGTTCCTAATGTACAGCCTCAACAAAATATTTTGTGGACTGAAGAAGTATGAAGGTCAGACAACTCAGCAGACTACACCTGATTAAACAGATTAATTTGTGCAAAAGAAGAATGCTTTTTAGCTTTAGCACCAAAACATGTGTCCTTTTTTTTCAATAGGCCTAGAGTGAGACGTTTCCTAAAAATTCAAACTGCAATGTTCTGTCCTCATGTTCCACATACATTTATATTCATATTTCCTGTGTGTCCTCTGTTTGCGCTGCTGACCATATGGAAGCTGATAGAGGTAGAACTGGCTAATCCCATGAAACTCCACAAATTTAGCTTTCTTTTACTTTGCCATGTGGTGAGAGTCCTGTGACCACACTGTAAAATATAACTTGTCGTTTCAACTTAAAAATATCAGGTACAGGGCTGCCTTAAAATTTTAAGTTAAGTCAAGAAATAGAGTTTGTTCTTGTAACACAACCAAATGTTATGTTGATGAAAAATCACATGTTGGCTAAACTTTCGTCTTAGTTTAGTTGACTGAGATTTGTTAGTCAGTTCAACTCCTTTAATTGTCATTTTTACTTGGGAAAACTCTTTCAGCTAAATTAAAATAATCTATTGTTTAAACTCTTGTCCTAGTTCAGTTGACTTGGGTTTTTTAGTTAATTCAAATACTTTAGTAGTTCTTTTAACTTAGGAATCTATTTTAGCTTAACTAACATAATCTGTTAGCTAAGTTGATTTAAGTTTATTAATTACCTGAGCTCCTTAAGGTAGCTGAGTGAACTTGTAAATCAGTTTCATTTTAATTATCAGAGTTGATTGGCCTGTATTTTTATATAGCGCTTTTAATAGTCACTAAGGACCCCAAAGTTGATTGACTGGATGTAAAGAAAATTGTGTATTGAACATCTTAAGTTTTTTTTTGTTTTTGTTTTTGTTTTTTTTAGCTTTCTAACATCCATTTCAACAAAACTACCTGTTAGGTTCATCTTAGATCTCAGGTTTAAATACCTACATTCCTTTAAATTAATTTTCTGTTGCTTACAGAAAAAAATAAAACCCCACAGATTCCATTAAAGTGTATCTGATCATTTCAGGCAGAAAGTTTGTTTTAAGAACATGACAAGACATTTACTCATGAGCACCCAACATTCACCATTTATTGTGCCATCTTAGTCATCTGAGAAACAGAAAAATCAGTGACGTAGCTCATCAGGCTCACAATCCATCAAAACTCAAAGGTTGCTCCCTGTGAAACAATAAATTTGAACTTGGTCTTGAGCCCAGTTTGGGTGAAGATTAAATTCTGACCAATACTCTAGGAGCAGTAGTGATTCTTGTGAAGTAACAACATAAAGTCTGCATTAATGTAATGTATCAACGGGACACTTGCTATTTTAGA